>NW_012102032.1:2874005-2874931 GCF_000951045.1 Mandrillus leucophaeus
TTTTTTTTTTTTGAGAGGCACTTTCACTCTTGTTGCCCAGGCTTGAGTGCAATGGCGCGATCTCGGCTCACTGCAAGCTCCGCCTCCCGGGTTCAAGCAATTCTCCTGCCTAAGTCTCCCGAGTAACTGGGATTACAGGTTCCCACCACCACACAGGCTAATTTTTGTAGTTTTAGTAGAGACAGGGTTTCACCACATTGGCCAGGCTGGTCTCAAACTCCTGACCTCAGGTAATCCACCAGCCTTGGCCTCCCAAAGTGCTGGGATTACAGGCATGAGTGACTGCCCCTAGCCCTGCCTTCTATTTTTATTTGCTAAATCTGGAAACTCTATCTTAAACTGATCAGATCTCTCTAGCATTTTCTCTGTTCCACATTATGCCTTACCTTTCTGGCGAGGGTGGTGGAGGAGGAGATGTAATTAGCTTGGACTGAAAGTGGGAGGCTTCTTTTTTTTTGAATAATCTTTTGGCTTTGGCTTTTAGCTTTCGTCTTCGTTGTTTGAACTTGGGCATGATTTCTGCAGAGAAATATTTTTACATTTTTAGTTGAAGAATAATATATACATATAGAAAGTACACAAATCTTAAGTGTATAGTTCAATGAATTATCATACCATGAACACACCCTTGTAACCACCATCTTGATTAAGAAATAGGTCACTACCAGCATCCCAGAAGAGCCCTGAAGTAGGGGAAAATGTAAACCTAGATTTAAACTATCTCTGGAGAGATCTTGGTCTTGGCATTATATTATTCTCTAAGTTTGTTCTGCTTGTGTTGCTTTTCTTAAGTTAAATGAATTTTCCTTTCTTGATAGTAGTGAATATGGCTGTAGTTGGGTTATAGTCAGTTATTAAAATAATATGTTGGTCAGGCATGGTGGCTCATGCCTGTAATCTCAGCACTTTGGGAGGCCAAGGTGGGC
>NW_012102032.1:2875976-2878628 GCF_000951045.1 Mandrillus leucophaeus
AAATAAATAAATAAATAAATAAATAAAATAAAATAAAATAAAAACATTACCTAGTAGAACAGAGGATACTAGAGGCTGGGAAAGGTGGGGAGGAAGGAGGGATAGGGAAAGATTTGTTAAAGGATACAAAATAGAGGCATTTGAAGCAGAGCAACTCCATCTTGAATAGGGGTTGGGTAAAATGAGGCTAAGACCTACTGCGCTGCATTCCCAGGAGGTTAGGCATTCTTAGTCACAGGATGAGATAGGAGGTTGGCACAAGATATAGGTCACAAAGACCCTTCTGATAAAACATGATGCAGTAAAGAACCTGGCCAAAACCAAGAGAGCAATGAAAGTGGCCTCTGATAGTCCTTACTGCTCATTATACACTAGTTATAATACATTTGCATGCTAAAAGACACTCCCACCAGCACCAAGACAGTTTAAAAATGCCATGGTAATGTCTAGAAGTTACCCTATATAGTCTAAAGAGGGAAGGAACCCTCAGTTCTGGGAAATTCCTACCCTTTCCCCAGAAAAGGCACGAATAATCCACCCCTTGTTTAGCATATAATCAAGATATAAGTATACTTAGTTAAGCAGACCATGCCACTGCTCTGCCTATGGAATAGCCGTTCTTTTATTCCTTTACCTTCTTAATAAACATGCTTGCACTTTATGGACTTGTCCTGAATTTTTTCTTGCATGAGGTCTAAGAGTCGTCTCTTGGGGTCTGGATTGGGACCCCTTTCCAGTAATAAAATTACAGCTAGATAGGAGGAATAAGTTCTAGTGTTCTATGGCACCGTAGGATGACTATAGTTAACAATAATGTATTATCTAGTTTCAAATAGCTGGAAGGAGGGTATTGAATTTTACTAACATAAATAAATGATACATGTTGGAGATAATGGATATACTAACTACCCTGATCTATTCACTATACATTACATGTATCAAAACTTCACCATGTACCCCACAAATATGTGTAATTATTATTGGTCAATTTAAAAATAATCAAAATAAAATTAAAAAAAAATGGCAAGGCCACTTGATACAGTAACAGCAAATTAGGATCTGTCGAAATAAAGTGAATTTTTTATAGAAATGTCGGGATATAATCAATAATTATCAAGAGAATAAAAGCTGCTTTGCACTTAAGAATGCAACAAATATTTTAATATAAATATATCTGTTCTTTCTAAGATGCTATACACACTAATATGCTATACACTAACATATATCTATATAAGTATATATCATAATGATCAATTTAAAATATATTACCATTAAATATATGTTACCATTATCTTGATTGTGACCAAGTGAATATTTTGGAAACCTTTAATAAAAGGGTCCTTCTTGCTATGGTACAAAATGAAAAAACAAAACAAAAACATTATCTAGTATATTCACATTTCAATCTGGATCCCTTTCTGAAGAAAATTAAGTCACAGCTTAATTTTGAGCTGAAGTTCCAGAAAGGCTTTGCTGCTTTTAGTTGTTGCTACTTGAGGAACAAAGATGTTGTTATTCAAGTAGCAGAACTGAAAATGATCTCAAGGCCTGGGCCTCCTTCCCTTCAAACTCAGATTTGAATGGGAACAATTGGCCTTTAAAATACACATTCATTCCACTTCTGTTCACTCAGTAACCTTTCAGCACTTGGTATGCAGCACTATACTTGCTCAGCTCTCAGATTCCACTGGCCCACGAACCCCGACTACCCTGCTGCAGGTTGTAAAAACTGAGCACTGGCTTGGTTCCATGACTTGCAGAGGGCACCCCTAATGGCAAATGGCGGCAATGCATACATGGACAGCCCTTCTAGAAATAGAGATTCCTGATAACATCTAATTGGACTAACTATCAGGTCCCAATTTGACAAGGTGCTTTTCTTAATTGTCCTTAGGGGCTTAGAAAACACACCAAAACATAGTTGGCTGCCTTCACCTTTATTATATCACTTTTTCTTCCTGCTGAAATAATGAAGGAAGGTGAAGCAGGGATTATTAAACACAAGGGATGTCTAAAGAATTTTTTTTTTTTTGAGACAGAGTTTTGCTCTTGTTGCCCAGGCTGTAGTACAAGAGTGCGATCTTGGCTCACTGCAACCTCTGCCTCCCGGGTTCAAGCGATTCTCTCTACTGAGCTGTGACAGGTGGAAATGGTAGTGAGATGAGGAAACAACATTAGCCATTTATTCAATACCCCTTTACTGTTAGGTATTTTCACATACATCTTTTTAGTTAACCCTTACTATCCTGCAAGGTATTATCCCTGACAAGGAGGATTTTTATTCCCGTTTTTACAGAAGAATAAACTGAGGATAAAAAAGATTAGACAATCTATCAATGCAATGCAATAAGTCCAGACCTATAAGTCTTCCATGTTCTTTCTAATACGCTGTGGTGTGACACTAGATTAAATAGGCAATATACTGTAAAATGAAATAACAATTACCCCAAATCAAAGACATGGGTATTTTAAAACAGTTATTTTATTTTTTGAGGCACAGTCTAGCTCTGTCACCCAGGCTGAAGTGCAGTGGCGTGATCTCGGCTCACTGCAACCTCCACCTCCCAGGTTCAAATGATTCTCCCGCCTCAGCCTCCCAAGTAGTTGGGACCACAGGCACTTGCCACCACACCTGGTGGCATAATCCCAAAG
>NW_012102032.1:2882808-2884696 GCF_000951045.1 Mandrillus leucophaeus
CGCCACTGTACTCCAGCCTGGGTGACAGAGCGAGACTCCGTCTCAAAAACAAAATAAAAAAAAACAAAACAGAAAACAAAACAAAAACCACAAGATAAAAATACTCTGATGAAGATACTTAGGAGAGCCTCCTAGAAAGGAGCGATCTTGTGGCTGCCTGAAGAAAAAAGGTTACATTTCATCAAATCTATGGTCAGGGACTTCTTTTTTTTTTTTTTTTTGAGACAGGTCTTGCTCTGTGGTGCGGGCTGGAGTGCAGTGGCATGATCTTGGCTCACTGCAGCCTCCTCCTTCCAGGTTCAAGCGATTCTCCTGCCTCGGCTTCCAGAGTAGCTGGGATTACAGGTGTGCGGCACCATGCCCGGCTAATTTTTAAAATTTATTTATTTTTAGTAGAGATGGGGTTTCATTATGTTGGCCAGGCTAGTCTTGAAGTCCTGTATGGTCAGGACTTTCTATAGACAAATGCCACTGGAAACTTCTATCTAAGGCTGAGTCCACTGGTTGGGAGCCCTAGAATCTGAAATTTCCCTAGCATCCTCCTTTTCTTTGGCTTCCATCTGACCCTTCACAGTCCTCCCCTATTCTGTTTCTGTTGCCCAGGCTGGTCTTAAACTCCTGTGCTCAAGCAGTCCTCCTACTTCAGCCCCTCAAAGTGCTGGGATTACAGAAATGAGCCACCACACCTGACCCCATCATAGAATTCTATATTAGGCCAAACTTTCAGTCAGGTGTGAGAAAAGAATTAAGACAAAAGATAAGAATTTTCAGGATAATGGTGATAAAAAATCTAGGGGAAACAGCTTTGCAGCAAGCTTAGGACAGGGGTCAACAAACCTTTTTTGTAAAGAGCCAGGAAGTAAATATTTCAGGTTTTGCAGGCCATATGGTCTCTGCTGCAACTGCTCAACCCTGCCAGGGTAGCACCAAAGGAGTCATAGACATACTCAAGCAAAGGAGCTGTGTCCAGTAAAATTTTATTTATGACTGAAATTTGAATTTCATATACTTTTCTTTTTTTCTTTTTTTTTAAGACGGAGTCTCACTCTGTCGCCCAGGCTGGAGTGCAGTGCATGATCTCGGCTCACTGCAGCCTCCACCCACCCCCCGAGTTCAACTGACTCTCCTGCCTCAGCCTCCTGAGTAGTTGGGATTACAGGCACCTGCCACCGTGCCAGGCTAAGTTTTGTATTTTTAGTAGAGACAGGGTTTCACCATCTTGGCCAGGCTGGTCTGGATCTCCTGACCTCGTGATCCATTTCCCTTGGCCTCCCAAAGTGCTGGGATTATAGGCATGAGCCATCGTGCCCGGCTGAATTTCATATACTTTTCATGTGTCACAAAATATTGTTCCTCTTTTGATTTTTTTAACTGTTAAAAGTTATAAATCATTCTTAGCTCACAAGCTCTACAAAAACAGTAATTTGCTGACCTGAGGCTCACAGCCAATGAAGACTGGCGCAGGAGGACAGGACAGAGAGCTTCAGCAACAATGTCTCTAAGGAAAAACGGAAATAGATAAACTACCTAGTGTGTTGGACCATTCTGAGCAGAGTTTTACTGTTCTGGAAACTTGTGGCCAAATTGCTGGTAAGTGCTTAAAAAAAATAAGCATATAAAAAATAGCTAGGAAAAAAGTTGTATAGGGAAGGAAATGTAATCTTAGTAGCACTAAATGTTAAGCTGTTAAACAATATTTAAACTATAAGCAACCCCTGGGCTTGGTGGCTCACACCTATAATCCTAGCACTTTGGGCGGCCGGGAGGCAGGAGGATCACCTGAGGTCCTGAGTTTGAGACCAGCCTGGCCAACAGGGTGAAAGCCTGTCTCTAACAAAAATATAAAATTTAGCCAGGTGTGATGGCATGTGGCTGTAGTCCCAGCTAT
>NW_012102032.1:2885536-2891773 GCF_000951045.1 Mandrillus leucophaeus
GAGTCAGGATTACAGAGGGGTGGTTTAAACTGGACTGCCATTTTTTTTCATTGTTTCTTTCTAATTATAATAAGGCTTGTATTGTATTTGACTTTTAAACTTTGGTATGTACCATTAGCTGGAAAGGTTGAGTACCATCATTCTGAAACAGGGCCATCTCTTTCTAGTCCTTTCCTGGTGGTTGTTCCAGTGTCTATGCATTCAAATTTCTAAAGAGTCCTACACAAGCCAATGTTTGTCATTTTGGGAATTATTTTTCAATGAAAAAAGTGTCTAGGAACTAAATCATGTTTTCTTCTCTCTCTCTCTCTCTCTCTCTGTGTGTGTGTGTGTGTGTGTGTGTCTGACTTGGGTTATTAGTGCTTCTATCTAATCTCCTATCTAATCTCCTTCTAATTAAATACAGTAATTGGCACATGCAGAGGATTAAGGAACTATGCCAAATCTGTCAGGGTAGAAAGATGCAGTCTGGGATAATTCCTAGATAGTTAGTTGTTCCATCCAAAAATAATCACAGGTCTTGCGAAAGTGGAGAATAGCAAATTTCTACCTTAGTCAGAACAAGAACACAAAAAAGTAAGATTTGTTTTAGTATCATTACTTAATTAAAAGCATTAGGTACTTTCCAGAGGATAATTGCCTAAATTGAAAGAGTATATAGCAATTTTCCTTTAGTTTAAAATACGTACCCCTTTCCAAAGGGGTAATGAGACCTACAAATTCTTTTTGCTGGATTAGGTGGGATTTTAATTGTTAACATTGAATACAAGCTCATTCTTTTGTGATTCCTTAAAGCATTTTTCCTTTTGTTTTCAGACAGGGTCTTGCTCTGTTGCCCAAGCTGGATTGCAGTGGTGTGATCTCAGCTCACTGCAGCTTTGACCTCCTGGACTCAAGCAATCCTCCTGCCTCAGCCTCCTGAGTAGCTGGAACTATAAAGGCGCACCACCATGCCCAGCCGGTTTTTGTATTTTTAGTAGAGACAGGGTTTCACTATGTTGCCCAAGCTGGTCTTGAACTCCTGAGCTCAAGCAATTTACTGGCCTTGGCCTCCCAGAGTGGTGAAATTACAAGTGTGAACCACTGTACCCGGCCCCCTGTTTTTTGTGTGTGTGTTTTTGTGTGTGTGTGTGTTTTTTTTTTTTGAAACGGAGTCTCACTCTGTTGCCTGGCCGGCCTGGAGTGCAATGGCATGATCTCAGCTCACGGCAACATCTGTCTCCTGAGTTCAAGCGATTCACCTGCTTCAGTCTCCCGAGTAGCTGGGACTACAGGCACACACTACCACGCCCAACTAATTTTTGTATTTTTAGTAGAGATGGGGTTACTAACTTTTGTATTCTTAGTAGAGATGGGGTTTCACCATGTTGGCCCAGCTGGTCTTGAACTCCTGACCTCAGGTGATCACCTGCCTAAGCCTCCCAAAGTACTAGGATTACAGGCATGAGCCACCGTGCCTGACCTATGTATTTTTTAAACTAATTTTTTTCTTACACTGCTTTCTCAAATAATCTGAAAAACCATTAGAAACATAAACATATAGGCCAAGGGCGGAGGTTCATGCCTGTAATCCCCCACACTTTGGGAGGCTGAAGTGGAGGTGGGAGGATCCCTTTAGCCCAGGAGTTTGAGACCACTCCGGGTAACATAGTGAGAGTCCCAACTCTACGACAAAAAAAAAAGAAAAAGCCTGGCATGGAGGCCCACCTATAGTCCTAGCCACTCTGAAGGCTGAGGCGGGAGGCTCATGTGAGCACAGGAGTTTGAGGCTACACTAGTGACCCATGACTGCGCCACTGTACTCCAGCCTGGAAGACGGAGCCAGAAACTGTTTCCAAAAAAAAAAAAAAAAAAAAAAAAAAAAAAACATAAATATCCTAAATAGTTCTATGATCTCTAGAAATTACTCTCATTTTTGCTTACATCCTCTTTCATTAAGAAAAGATTTCTAGGCTAAGGAACCAGAAAACTGGTACATCTGGAGCTCTTGATAACAAATCAAACAATAATAAAGGACATATTATAGGCCAGGCACGGTGGCTCACGCCTGTAATCCCAGCACTTCGGGAGGCCGAGGCTGGCGGATCACTTGAGGTCGAGTTCGAGACCAGCCTGGCCAACACAGTGAAACCCTGTTTCTACTAAAAATATAAAAATTAGAATGAGGCTCAGTCTTAAGAAAACCCCCCAAACCAAAACCAAAACCAAAACTCAAACCAACAAAAAACAAGAGAAATTATACTGTAGGGGTTAAGGATGGGAACCAGGGAGTTATACTGCATAGGTTCAAATCATGGCTGTACTATACTGTCGTAAGTTATTATTTATGACCTTCAAGAGATTCTTAGTCTTTCTGTGTCAGTTTCCTCCCCTGTGAAACAATAATATTAACAGGAACTTGCTTCAGAGTTTTGAGGAGTACATGAGTAAATCATGTAAAGTATTTACAGTGCCTGGCAGGCAATAAGTTTTATTGTTATCATTATTATTCCTTGATTCTTTTTTTTTTTTTTTTTTGCTGCTTGAGATTACTATATCAGATTTTTTAAAATACAGAAGTTTAATTCAACAACATATAGTGATAACTTGCTATGAAGATGAATAAGACACATTCCTGCTCTCCAAGAGTTTATAGTGGGAAGAGATGGGTAAGCAGAAAGTAAACAGGTATACAATATGATATGGGTTATGATGGGATATGTATATGATATTAATGGAGAAATAAAGCAAGGGTACATAATTCTTCTATAAGGGTTGAGGTTTTTGGAAAATGTTTTGCCTAAGCTGAGCTTTGATGAAGGGGCTAGGTTAAGGTGGGCCTGGGAAGGAGTCATTCCATCAGAGGGAATAACATGGAAACATTTCACAGAAAGGTATGTCAGGGGATTCAGACAAGACTCAGTGTGACTAAAGTGTATCCTGTAACATAAAGTTTTGTCAGGGAACAATGAGTGATGAAGCTGGAGGGTGGATAAGGACCAAGACATCAAAAACAATAATGGATTTTAAGCAGATAACTGTCATGCTCATATTTGCTCTTTAGAAAGAACGGTTTGGCAGCATTGTGGAAGTTGGATTTATGGGACCATGACTGAAGGCAAAAAGTCCACTTACAAACCTATTGCAACTGTGTAGGGGATAAGGACCTGATTATAGGAGTGACAGTAGGGTATCTAAAGACATCTAACTGCTTGTGTTCTATGTTCAAAGTCAGAAGTTCAGGGGAAAGATACTAGAGAAATACTGTACTCTTAAGAGTATAGATGGCTAGAGAAAATAACAACACTAGAAATGGGTGAAATTACCCAGAGAAATATGTGGACTGAAAAGATCTGTGAGCTGACTACCAAACTTTAAGAAACACCATGTATAAGGAGTGGGTAGAGAAAGAAATAGAAAAGACAAGGCCAGGAAGGCGAAAAGACTGCAGAGACAATGGAGCTCCTATTGGAGTAGAGGCTTATAAAAAAAAAAAAAAAAAAAAGAGGGTGTGGGAGGCTGGGCGCAATGCCTCACACCTGTAATCCCAGCACTTTGGGAGACTGAGGTGGGTGGATCATCTGAGGTCAGGAGTTTGAGACCAGCCTGACCAACAGGGTGAAACCCTGACTCTACTGAAAATACAAAAATTAGCCAGGCGTGGTGGAGTGTGCCGTAATCCCAGCTACTCCGGAGGCTGAGGCAGAAGAATCACTTGAACCTAGGAGGCGGAGGTTGCAGTAAGCCAAGATCATGCCACTACGCTGGGTGCACGCCACACCTGGGTGTGGGCCAATGTGAGTATGAATCAGAGATATTTCTCTGATTAATTTACCCTGTCTCTTCTCCTTACCATCCCCCTCCTTTCTGTCCTCTAACTTCAGTTGCCTTCACCATTTTTGTCTTTCACTATTGTCTATTTTCCTTTACTGTTTTTACTTAGAAAAATTTCAAGCTTTCAGGAAATAAAAAATTTACAATAGTATAATAAGCACTCATATACAATTCACCTAGATTTACCAATTGTCAATTGCCGTCTTTGTACACACACTCTTTCTGTATGTATGTACAGATATATACATATATAAATTTTTTAAGGTTTTGATTGAATAGATTTAGTTGCAGACATCATGATACTTTACTCTTAGATACTTTAGCTTTTGTTTTCTAATATAAACATGGAAATTTTCTGACAAAACCACAATCACAGTCAGGAAATTTAACCTTGTTATGATATGATCTAATGAACAGCCCATATTAGGATTGCCCCAGTTGTCTCATTATCCCTTATAGATTCTCCCACCCTGGTTCCACAACACATTTAGCTGTAGTATCTAGTATCTCTTTAGTCCCCTTTAATTCATAACAATTCTCCAGCTTTTTTTATTTATGTATTTGCTTCTTCATATTTATAATTTTGAAGAGTCCAAGTCAGTCGTTTTGGAGAATGTGCCTTAGTTTGGGTTTGTCTGAGTGTTCCTTCAATGATTCTCCTGCCTTCAGTCTTTCTCCTTGCCAGTTCATTTTCCACATTGTTACCAGAGCTGATACTTTAAAACAAAATGAGATCTAGATATTCCCTTGCTTAAAAGTATTTGAAGGTTCCTTTACTCACAAAATTAAATTCCTTAGCACGCCTTTCAAAGCTTTTCACAACTTACCTGTAATAGCCCTCTGCCATTAGAGCCTTCATCTCTTCTAGTGACTAGCGGTTAGTACTTCCAGGTATACTAAACACCAAATACTTTCTGTTTCTTTCTATCAGCCTTTCCTTCTGTTTGGAGTATCCTCCTCCAAGTCAACTTATACCTATCCTTCAAGATTCTGTTACTTTATCTTATAGATACTAGTTGGGTGCTTATAATCCACCAAGTACTATGCTAGGTGCTGGCATACAATCCTGAACAATACCAACATAATCTTTGTCCTTCTGGATTTTTTTTTTTTTTGGGACAGAGTCTTGCTCTATCACCTGGGCTGGAATGCAGTAGCTTGATCTCGGGTCAATGCCACCTCCGTCTCCTGGTTCAAGCGATTATCCTGCCTCAGCCTCTTGAGTAGCTGGGATTACAGGGGCGTGCCACCACACCTGGCTAAGTTTTGTATTTTTAGTAGACATGCGATTTTGCCATATTGGCCAGGCTGGTCTTGAACTCCTTACCTCAAGTGATCCGCCCGCTTTGTCCTCCCAGAGTGCTGGGATTACAGGTGTGAGGCACCGTGCCCAGCCACCTTACAGAATTTATACTGGCTGAAATGTCATCTCTTTTGCACTTCTATAGCACTTTATACACACCTTTATTATAAAATGTATTACATTTCATTGTAATTTTTGCTTGTATGTTTTTCATCCTGCTGGACTGTTATCCCAGCATCTTGAATACAGCAGGAGCTAAATAATGTTTCATTCAATAAAGAATGAAAAGAAGCATTCCTGCTAAGTGTTAGTTAGCAAGTGTTATTTTAGTTAAGGAATATGTTCTAATATTGTCAAATTCTCTTGGTTAGGGAGGTTTTTATTTCTTCATATCATACCACATCTTCATATGGCTAAAAGATGGGTCTAAAGCTATTTTCCAATAGGAAGATGCAGTAAATAATACAGTAAGAATTACAGTCTTTTGCAGGAGTTGGCGCTGCTGCTTCTGTTACAACTCCTGCCAATGATATGAAAAGTTGTTTGCGGTCGGGCGTGGTGGCTCACGCCTGTAATCCCAGCACTTTGGGAGGCCGAGGCGGCTGGATCATGAGGTCAGGAAATCGAGACCATCCTGGCCAACAGGGTGAAACCCCGTCTCTACTAAAAATACAAAAATTAGCCAGGCGTGGTGGCGGGCGCCTGTAGTCCCAGCTACTCAGGAGGCTGAGGCAGGAGAATCGCTTGGACCCGGAAGGCGGAGGTTACAGTGGGCCGAGATTGCGCCACTGCACTCCAGCCTGGGCCACAGAGTGAGACTTCGTTACAAAAAAAGAAAAAAAGAAAAAAGAAAAGTTCTTTGTTCTGGGGTACTTTCAAAGCTGTGGCAGCAACGGAAGTGGCTGTTGCATTTCATTGCCATCTTCCTAAAACACATTTTTATGGAGGTCTCTTGCACTCCTCCACACATAGCCTTCAATTACTTAATTTCCATTACCAGTTCAACTGATTCTTCTTGAACACCCATAGCACTATTTCTGGGTATTTGCTTTTTAAAAATTTTATGTTTTATGCTGTTTTTGTTTGTTTTGTTTTCTGTTTTTTTTTTTTTTTTTTTTTTT
>NW_012102032.1:2892301-2894347 GCF_000951045.1 Mandrillus leucophaeus
TACCCTTCCCCTTTCCATTTCCCCTTCGTGTCCAGCCAAGGTCTCCCCCTCCTCAAAACCATAAAAACACACAAGCAGCAACAAGCCCAGCTACTCAAGACGCGAGCTCAGATAACAAACACACAATCGTTCCAGCACTTACTAGTCTAAGAGCCGGGGCAGTCGATGGAGTCCGGGCTGTGGCCTCTCCCACGCCATAAAAAAAAATTCAAAATTAAATCCTTGTCAAGGAGAGACCAATCGTAGACACGGTCTCTGCACGATTCGCTCTTTACATAGCGTAGGAGCACAGCCCGGCTTGTGATTGGCTGAGATAGACAGAGCTCCAGCCAATCAGAGCTGAGGCGCTTCTGGTATGAATAAGGGGAAGGCGGGAGAGAAGGGGAAGGAAAGCAGGAGCGGAAAGAAGGTGTGTTACGTCCCCTCTGCCGTCGGTGGAAGCTCTGGTGTGATTGGTTGGCTCTTTTTCCGATTGCACCAATCTCAAGCTCTTCTCTGCAGAGCCCTAACTATAAAATTGAAAGTAGAGAGCAGGGGGCAGCCAATGGAAAAAAAAATGTGCACAGCAGCCAATCCTCCTGCGGCGTTTTGTGTCTTTGCCCAACAGGAAAATGTGTCTCATGCAGAGGGGCGTTACCCAGTCTCCAATGGGCGGGAGCCGGTGGAACGGAGGAACCAATGGGTGCGAGACGTTGAGTGACAGCTGTCCAATGGAGGCCCTCCGTGCTAGTACGGCTTGCGGCTTAAGCGCCGCCGCGGTCTGAGGAATGTCAACTATTCAACATGGAGGCGGAGGTCGATAAGCTGGAACTGATGGTGAGTGCAAAGTGAAGGAGATCTACTGTGTAGTTTATTTTTCCCCCACGGCCTCGAAGGTGGGGCACAATTTGGAATCGCCGGAAACTCCGGGCGGCGGAGGCTGGACCAGAGTCGAGTTCCCTCCTCCTGCACCAAAGGGAGCCGCCACCGTCTGGTGTCTAAACCGCCGCGGGGAAGGGGTTACATCCGGGAAACTCGTCAGGGAAATGGCGGGAGATGCTGAGGGTGCGGGGCCTTTGGAATTCCTTGTTCCTTGCCCTCACCTTTACATCCCTTACGGAACTGCGCCCGGTGCATACCGCATTCTGTGTTTGTACCAAAAAAGATGTGAATGGAACGGTCCCTAAGCGTCCCAAGAAGGGAGGGGTGGTTCACACTCCAAGAAAGGGGAACGGAGGGTGGGGTGGGGAATAAACCGACGGGGGCGAGGAGAAATCCCTGTAGGGCCGACCCGCCCACGTTTTAAAAGGCGGGCCGAGAAAGTCTGAGAAAGGATGCTAGACTTGTATGCACAACTTCCTAACGACCAAGGAAGCATCTAGACCCATTTCTGTTTGGTCCGGGGGTGGCAAACCTTGGGTGAGGGAAGAGGTGTGAGCGAAGGGAATCGGAACCGCGAGCTCCTCTCCTGGAGCGCGGGCGGGATTGAGACAGGAAAGGCATCCTGCTCTTGAGTTGTGCACTTTCATTCATCTGTGAAAGTAGAGAATGGGTGCGAAGAACCGCAAAGTACTCCCGTTGTTGCTGGCGTATTTGGCCTGCTCGGCGGCGCCCAGCTGAGGGGCTGTCCTTCTAGTTTTCTTTAAGGATCCGTCCTTCACTTGTTCTCTTTATTCCCTCCCTCCCATTCTCAGATTACCAGCTTGATCGCCCGCGCTTTTTTCCTCTTAGTTCCCTTGTTATGTCTTCAGCCCTTTTCGTCCAGCATTATCTTTTTTTTTTTCTTTTTTCTTTTTTTTTCCAGGTTGGGCTGCTTTCCTTAAAAACCTGGACTTTGGAGGAAGCGCCTGCCACTGAGCTCCTGTTTTTTTTTTGTTTGTTTGCTTGTCTGTTAAATAAGATTGGCCGGGCGCAGTGGCTCATGCCTCTAATCCCAGCACTTTGGGAAGCCGAGGCGGGCGGATCATGAGGTCAAGAGATCGAGACTCTCCTGGCCAACATGGTGAAACTCCGTCTATACTAAAAATACAAAAATTAGCTGGGTGTGGTGGCACGCGCCTGTAGTCC
>NW_012102032.1:2898917-2899777 GCF_000951045.1 Mandrillus leucophaeus
AAAAAAAAATTCAAAATTAAATCCTTGTCAAGGAGAGACCAATCGTAGACACGGTCTCTGCACGATTCGCTCTTTACATAGCGTAGGAGCACAGCGGTATTTGCTTTTTAAAAATTTTATGTTTTATGCTGTTTTTGTTTGTTTTGTTTTCTGTTTTTTTTTTTTGTTTTTTTTTTTTTTTTTTAGCATTGCTTTTTTCGTTCGTCTTGTTTCTCCAAAGAGACTGCAGTTCCCTAAAGTCTCATCCCACACAGCATTAGGCACTCAGTAAACAGGACACACATTTAAAATGAACACTCTAACAGAATGCCAGACAATATCAAGTAACATAGTAATATTCCCAGTCAAGAAATGTACCAACTTAAACTTTAATGTGCATAGAAATCACTGAGGGAAATCTTGTTAAAATGTATATTCTGATTTAGTAAATTTGGCTGGAGCCCGATAACTTGCGTTTGTAACAAGCAACCAAGAGATGCGGATGCCGCTGATTTGTGGACTTACATTGAGCAGCAAATATGTAAAGAAATATTCAAAAGGAAGGCATATGCTTTGCTCCAAAACATATCTTGCGAAGTGTTAATTAAACAGAAGTATGGTTAAGATGAAGCCAGGCGAGCACTTCTTCCCCAGCCCCAAACCTACCCTTCCCCTTTCCATTTCCCCTTCGCTGTCTCTTATACACATCTAGATGTGTATAAGAGACAGGTGTGTGTGTGTGTGTGTACATCTTTTCTTCCTGTACCACTGGTCATTTGAAAGTAGGTTGCAGACATCATGATACTTTACTCTTAGATACTTTAGCTTTTGTTTTCTAATATAAACATGGAAATTTTCTGACAAAACCACAATCACAGTCA
>NW_012102032.1:2903702-2908227 GCF_000951045.1 Mandrillus leucophaeus
AAATAAATAAATAAAGTTTAAAAAAAGTAAAAAACTTATTTATTCGTTTGTAATCCGTCCTTCCTTCCCACGCCATTCCCTGGCATTATAGCTTAGGTATTTGTGCCTGCCCTGCTTTCTCCAAGCTGAATCTTGGGCCTCTAACTTCTTCCTTGGAAAGGATGGGTGGTGATCCTGGAAGAAACCACCCACCCCCCATTCCCACTCCAGAAAAACAGGCCTTGATATATCTTATTTGCTTCTGATGTTCAAATGAATTGGAGTGCCTCATATACAAATTTAATTTGAAGGCTTTCAATTACTTTTAGCATTTTGTGTTTAAATTTTCTTTGTGCAGTGTGTGTGGGATTGGAGAAGTGTAGGGAGAAATGGGAGGGAAGAAGGAATAATTTCCTGCAGATTTTCAAACCTGTAATAATGAACTTTTAGTTCTAAGTTTTATTATTTTTATCATTCTTTTTAAAAACAAAATGTTAAGCATTGTAATTTGATTCTGTCAACAGGCTTAAATGTTAAGACTATCTTGCCCTTCTCCCATTCTGAATTCTTCCCTACTGATACAGATATTTCTGCCTAAATTCGTAATTCATTTCTGCTAAATGATGCTAATTCTGCTTTTAACAGGTTGTTTGCTTCTCAAGTTGGCTGTTTTTAATTTTTAAACTTGTCTGGCTTTTGCAATAGAGTCAGTGTTCTCACAGGACTTCTTTAGATTGAACAAATTCTCTTTTAAGTGAACAATGATGAAGTAAACATTTTGAAAAAGTAGGTTTTAGAAAATTATAAGGTAGCCAGACATTTAAACTTTTAGATATTGTTTGAATGATGAGGTAGTATTTAAATTATATTTGAAGACAGGAAACAAAGAAATGAGGGTTTTTTCCTTTCTTACATCCTTGCAAGTAAATTAGTGGTAGCTTTTTTTTTCCCTTTCAGGTTATTAGTTTGTTTCCATAATTATTAGGGTTTAGAAATGAATTTTTATCATGGCTTTAATTATTACTGCTTTATATTGACTAAATAATAAAAGACAGTGCATCTCATCTTCAGATTTACCATGCACTTCTAGAAAAAAATGTTATACTTGTGGACCAGTTTATTTTATAAGGTTTTAAGTGTAAATGATTTCCTGTGCTATCTTCTGATTTTTGGTTTTACATCAGTTAAATAAAGGATTTGTCAAGGAACTAGCATTGACTATTTAATTTGTGAAAAGAGAATGCGTAATATTTAATTTGAAAAGAAAGTGTTTATCCTAATTTTGTTGATACCTTTAATTTTTTTCATATTTTTCTTGTTTGTAACAACTTCCAATTCAGAAAGTTAAACACTTATCTTTTAAACAATTGTCTTTAAAACCTGAAACTTGACTACCAGCGTTAAATATTCTAATATTTTAGTTATGTGGCCCAGGATTTGACACCAAGACACTTAAATTTCAGCTGTCCTTTGTATGAATCCATTTCCTTAGTAGGCTCAATCCGACTAAGTAGTTGAACTGGACTGTTTAAAGTGAGGTTGGTGAAAATAATGAAAATATATTTTTGCATCAATCAACATTACTAATGGGGGAATAAGCTTATTGTAGGCCAATCTTTGTTTTCTGACTTTTTCCCCTTCACTTATTGATAGGGTGGGATTTGTTTAGCTTCGTTCTTTCGTTCTTTCGTGGTACTACTAGTGACTGTACACAAAAGGTAATGCAGTGTGATACTATGATACTATTTGTTTCTGGGTTTACATCTGACTTCTGATTGGGTTCTTATCCGTTAAAAAAGTTAGAATGTTAATTAGCTTGGAACTAAGGAAACTTGTTACTTAAATCTCAGTCCCACCTCCCCCATCATTATTTTCTCTTTGATATTTCTAAGTTTGAAGGAAATGGAGATGCTTTCTGCCCATATTTAAGATTTCAGGAATTAACTGAAATTTTGAAATCCCCTTGGATAGTATTCAGTTAGATAGAGTTAACGTTCTATTTACAGCACATTGATTCCCTTCTGTTGTTATAATAGCCCTTAGTAAACTCGAGATAAAAAGCTGTAAGATGGTAAGTGCTTTTGTGTTTTCTTTGTATAGTGGTTTAGATTCCAAAGTGATAAGAATGAGTATGTAGAGATTGAGAAATTTATTATTTTACTTTTCATTTGTTTTCTTTGATACTTGTATTCAAAGGGCTTGTTTTATGTGGTGGTTAATCAGTAAATTGCCTTGAAAGAAGGAGCTAACCAACATTTCTGCAGAGAACAAAAATATTTTTCACAACTTTGTCTTAGTAGTAATTATAACTGGTTTTGTTAATAACAATCCTAAAGTATTAACAATACCCATTCTAATTACTATTAAGGCTTAGGGCATATTTACAAAATTCCTTTCTACATCTATGCATGTTTCTGTTTGAATGTTAATTTGTATATTAGTCATCAATAAGCAACATCACTTTGATATTTAAGTCTTATCCTTTTTTTAAAAAACATTGATATAAATGTTTTTTGGTTTTGGATGTTTTTCTGTCCAAAATGGCAACCCTACTTTAAATTCTTTTCACACTGAAGCTTCAACTGATGCAAGATGCTTTTGTGTTCCTTTCCTACTTATTACTGCTAACGAATGCTCTGACTTTATTGCACTACTGTACTTTACAGCTAGCAGTGCAATAGTATTGTCAAAGCATCTGAAAGCAGGATGCACGCCAGAATTTTGATTCTTACCTTACATCTTCCTTCAGTATCAGGAAATAATTTACCACAACCTTTGTTGCTGAAAACTATAATGTTGTTACTAACAGTGTATCTTTTAGAAAGTCATAATTTGGAAAAAAAAAAACCTTTTAACTAATTAAAAACTTACTATTTTACTGCATTATGAAACACATCTAGAGAATTTTTTTATATCTAAGTTGTTATGGTTTGTCTAAATGAGTAATACTTTATAATTTATTGCTTTCTGTTACATATTTGTATAGGTTCTTTCAAACTTTAGGTTTTATTTGAGTTTTATGATGAATTGGTAGTGATGAAAACAATTTCTGCTCTATATTTTTCTTGCAGTTACTTGCTCCAAGTCATCTTTTTTGTTGTTGTTTTTTCCAGAGACAGAGTCTTGCTCTGTTGCCCAGGCTGGAGCGCAGTGGCCCACTCATGCCTCACTGCAGCCTCATCCTCCTGGGCTTAGGCAATCCTCCCTCCTCAGCCTCCTGAGTAGCTGGGACCACAGGCGTGTCCTAGCATGCCTGACTAATATTTTCTTGAAATTTTTTGTGGAGACAGGGTCTCACTGTATTGCTGAGGTTGGTCTTGAACCCCTGGGCTCAAACAGTCCTCTTGCCTTGGCCTCCCAGAGTGCTGGGATTATAGGTGTGAGCCACTGTGCCTAGTCCTCCAAATGTTAATTGGTGTTAATTTTGTGTATTGTCTAGGAAATGGTTGAATTTAGAACCTAAGAGTGCTTGTTTTACAGTTTATTCTTATGAGATATAATAGTGTGGATTCATCACTTTTAAAAAATAATGAATTGTGTTGAGATACAATTATATAAAATAAAAGTAAGTAAGCTATTCGTTAAGCAAAGCCTAAGTCTTACTGTGTTGCCCAGGCTGGAGGGCAGTGACTATTCACAGGGCAATCATAATGCAGCACAGCCTAGAACTCCTGGCTTCAAGCAATCCTCCCACTTCAGCCTCCTGAGTAGCTTTGACTACAAGGGTGTGGCATGCCCAGTGAACTGATGAGTTTTGACAAATGTATACAGTCATGTAACCACCACCACAGCCACGATATAGAACATTTCTGTTACTTTACAAAAAACTCCTTTGTGGCCAGGCACAGTGGTGCACCTGTAGACCCAGCTACTCAGGTGGCTGAGGTGGGAAGATCACTCGAGCCCAGTAGTTCTAGACCAGACTGAGCAACAGAGTGAGACCCCTACATTCCTTTGTGCCTCTTTGTGGTCAACCTCTTCTTCCCCAACTCCCCGGCAACCACTGATCTCTAGTTTAACTTTTCCTAGAATTTCATATAAATGGAATCATACATTATACAGTCTTTTGTGTCTGGCTTCTTGCACTTAGCATAATGCTTGGAGATTCATCCATGTTGTATGTATTCGTAGTTGGACAGTTTTTATTGCTGAGTAGTATTCATTGTATAGAATATCACAAACTATCTACCAACTTATGGACATGGGGTCATTTCCACATTTTGCATATTATGAATAAAATGGCTATGGTTGGTCTCGAACTCTTGAGCTCAAGTGATCCTCCTGTGTTGCCCTCCCAAATGTCTTTAATTTTTTTTAACAATATTTTTTTCTTTTTCTTTAGACACAGGGTCTCATGCTGTCACTCAGGCTGGAGTGCGGTGGTGTGATCATAGCTTACTGTAACATCAAACTCCTAGGCTCAAGCAATCCCACCTCAGCTTCCTGAGTAGCTGGAACTACAGGTGTGCATCACCATGCCCGGCTAGTTTAAAAATTTTTTTGTAGAGATGAAGTCTCACTATGTTGCCAGGCTGGTCTCTAACTC
>NW_012102032.1:2908277-2918416 GCF_000951045.1 Mandrillus leucophaeus
ACCTTACATCTTCCTTCAGTATCAGGAAATAATTTACCACAACCTTTGTTGCTGAAAACTATAATGTTGTTACTAACAGTGTATCTTTTAGAAAGTCATAATTTGGAAAAAAAAAAACCTTTTAACTAATTAAAAACTTACTATTTTACTGCATTATGAAACACATCTAGAGAATTTTTTTATATCTAAGTTGTTATGGTTTGTCTAAATGAGTAATACTTTATAATTTATTGCTTTCTGTTACATATTTGTATAGGTTCTTTCAAACTTTAGGTTTTATTTGAGTTTTATGATGAATTGGTAGTGATGAAAACAATTTCTGCTCTATATTTTTCTTGCAGTTACTTGCTCCAAGTCATCTTTTTTGTTGTTGTTTTTTCCAGAGACAGAGTCTTGCTCTGTTGCCCAGGCTGGAGCGCAGTGGCCCACTCATGCCTCACTGCAGCCTCATCCTCCTGGGCTTAGGCAATCCTCCCTCCTCAGCCTCCTGAGTAGCTGGGACCACAGGCGTGTCCTAGCATGCCTGACTAATATTTTCTTGAAATTTTTTGTGGAGACAGGGTCTCACTGTATTGCTGAGGTTGGTCTTGAACCCCTGGGCTCAAACAGTCCTCTTGCCTTGGCCTCCCAGAGTGCTGGGATTATAGGTGTGAGCCACTGTGCCTAGTCCTCCAAATGTTAATTGGTGTTAATTTTGTGTATTGTCTAGGAAATGGTTGAATTTAGAACCTAAGAGTGCTTGTTTTACAGTTTATTCTTATGAGATATAATAGTGTGGATTCATCACTTTTAAAAAATAATGAATTGTGTTGAGATACAATTATATAAAATAAAAGTAAGTAAGCTATTCGTTAAGCAAAGCCTAAGTCTTACTGTGTTGCCCAGGCTGGAGGGCAGTGACTATTCACAGGGCAATCATAATGCAGCACAGCCTAGAACTCCTGGCTTCAAGCAATCCTCCCACTTCAGCCTCCTGAGTAGCTTTGACTACAAGGGTGTGGCATGCCCAGTGAACTGATGAGTTTTGACAAATGTATACAGTCATGTAACCACCACCACAGCCACGATATAGAACATTTCTGTTACTTTACAAAAAACTCCTTTGTGGCCAGGCACAGTGGTGCACCTGTAGACCCAGCTACTCAGGTGGCTGAGGTGGGAAGATCACTCGAGCCCAGTAGTTCTAGACCAGACTGAGCAACAGAGTGAGACCCCTACATTCCTTTGTGCCTCTTTGTGGTCAACCTCTTCTTCCCCAACTCCCCGGCAACCACTGATCTCTAGTTTAACTTTTCCTAGAATTTCATATAAATGGAATCATACATTATACAGTCTTTTGTGTCTGGCTTCTTGCACTTAGCATAATGCTTGGAGATTCATCCATGTTGTATGTATTCGTAGTTGGACAGTTTTTATTGCTGAGTAGTATTCATTGTATAGAATATCACAAACTATCTACCAACTTATGGACATGGGGTCATTTCCACATTTTGCATATTATGAATAAAATGGCTATGGTTGGTCTCGAACTCTTGAGCTCAAGTGATCCTCCTGTGTTGCCCTCCCAAATGTCTTTAATTTTTTTTAACAATATTTTTTTCTTTTTCTTTAGACACAGGGTCTCATGCTGTCACTCAGGCTGGAGTGCGGTGGTGTGATCATAGCTTACTGTAACATCAAACTCCTAGGCTCAAGCAATCCCACCTCAGCTTCCTGAGTAGCTGGAACTACAGGTGTGCATCACCATGCCCGGCTAGTTTAAAAATTTTTTTGTAGAGATGAAGTCTCACTATGTTGCCAGGCTGGTCTCTAACTCCTGGGCTCAAATGATCTTCCCACTTCAGCCTCCCAAAATGCTGGGTTCTGGGAGTGAGCCACCATGAGTATGTCTTTGTGTGGACATAATGTTTTCATTTCTCTGGGGTAAATACTGAAATGGGATTTCTGGTAGCATGATAAGTATATCTTTGTGGAGGGGAAAAAAGTATGCTTGGTCTTATAAGCAACTGCTAAAATATTTTTCAAAGTGGCTGTACTATTTTGCATTCCCAAAGCTATTGATTAGGGTTCTAGTTTTTCCATAACTTTATCAACACTTGGTATTAGGTTGATGCAAAAATATCAGTTTTAATTTTAACCCTTCTAACAGGTGTGTGGTGGTGCCCCATTATAGTTTCAGTTTGCATTTCCTTAACTAATGACATTGAACCTTTTTTCATATGCTTATTTGTAGTTGGTATATCTCTTTAGTGAAATGTCCTACAATCTTTTGCCTATTTTCTTTCTTTTTTTTTTTTTTTTGAGACAGGGTCTTGTTCTATTACCCAGGTTGCAGTAGAGTGGTGATCATAGCTTACTGCAGCCTTGACCTCCCAAGATTCAGATGATACTCTCCCGCCTCAGCCTTCCAAGTAGGTGAGACCACAGGCACGTGCCACCACTCCCAGCTAATTAAAAAAAATTTTTTTGTACTAGTCTGGGCAACATGGCCAAACCCCTCCTCTCCACAAAAAAATAGAAAAATTACCTGGGTGTGGTGGCGCAAGACTGTAGTGCCACATACTTGAGAGGCTGAGATGGGAAGATCACCTGAGCCTGAGGAGGTTAAAGCTGCAGTGAGCCGTGATTGTGCCACTGCACTCCAGCCTATTGACAGTGACACCTTATCTCAAAAAAAAAAAAATTTATTTTTTTAGAGATGGGTTCTTGCTATGTTGCATTGCTCAGGCTGGTCTCAAACTTCTGGGCTCAAGCCATCCTCCCACCTCAGCCTTCCAAAGTACTAGAACTACAGGAGTGAGCCACTGTGCACGGTAGAGAATAGTTATCTTAACAATATTGAGCCCTCTGGTGCACAAACATATCTTTCCATTTATTAGGTCTCTAAAATTTTCTTTCGACAGTTTTGCAGTTTTCAATGTATAGGTCTGCTTATAATTTTTTAAAATTAAAATTTTTTTTTTTTTTTTTGGCCAGGCGTGGTGGCTTACACCTGTAATCCTAGCACTTCGGGAGGCCGAGGTGGGCAATTTACCTGAGGTCAGGAGCTCAAGACCAACCTGGCCAACATGGTGAAACCCCATCTCTACTAAAAATACAAAAAATTCACCTAGCGCAGTGGCGTGTCCCTGTAATCCCAGCTACTTGGGAGGCTAAGGCAGGAGAATTGCTTGAACCTGGGAGGCGGAGGTTGTAGTGAGCCAAGATTGCGTCACCGCACTCCAGCCTGGGCAACAGAGTGAGGCTTCGTCTCAAAAAAAAAAAAAATTTTTTTCTTAAAAAAATATTTAATAGTCTTTTCAGTGTGATTTCTACTAGTGCTTTTAAAAATAGACCAAAGACCAGGCATGGTGACTCACATCTGTAATCCCAACACTTTGGGAGGCTGAGGCAGAAGGATCACTTGAATCCAGTAGTGCAAGACCAGCCTGGGCAACATAGCCAGACTCCATCTCTAAAAAAAAAGTAGATCAAGAACAGTTACAACATGGGTTCTAAATGCATTGAATTTCAGAAGAAAGTAAGCTATTTGTTAAGCAAAAGTCCTTTAAAAATGGTTGGGAAAATACAGATACCAGAGGGAAGAAAGATACCTAAAATGTTAGGCGTGAACTCAAGGACATCATTTGTAGAGAATGAAGAACATAAATCCTCATCATAAAGCCATTTTATTCCAAATTTGTGTGTGTGTATGCGTGTGTGTGTGTGAGATACATAAAATTTCTTTCTTAATTACCAGCCCTAGCCTTAAGTGCAGCTGCTTTCCTCTTTAGCTTTTAATTACAAATTACAATTTCTTACTGTTCTCTGGTGGGCTGTTAGAGCAGTGGGTAGGATTATTTTTTTTTTTTCCTTTTAATAACCTAGAGGAGGGGCCAAGGGGTTCATCTGAGAATTTTTTTTTTTTTTTTTTGATGGAGTTTTGCTCTTGTTGCCCAGGCTGGGGTGCAGTGGTGTGATCTCAGCTCACCGCCACCTCCACCTCCCAGGTTCAAGCGATTCTCCTGCCTCAGCCTCCCTAGTAGCTGGGATTACAGGCATGTGCCACCACGCCCATCTCAAAAAAAAAAAAAAAAAAAAAAGACTATCCCAGATCGGCCAGGTACAGTGGCTCAGGCCTGTAATGCCAGCGCTCTGGGAGGCCGAGATGAGAGGATTGCTTGAGCTCAGGAGTTTGAGACCAGCCTGGGCAACATAACAAGACCTCGTCTCTACTAAAAATAAAAGTAAAAACATTAACTGGGTGTGGTGGCAGGTGCCTGTAGTCCCCACCTACTTGGGAGGCTGTGGCAGGAGGATCATTAGAGCTCGGAAGATCAAGACTGCAATGAGCTATGATTGTGCTGCCACTGCACTCCACCCTGGGTTACAGAATAAGACCCTGTCTCAAAAACAAAAACAAAGAAAGAAACAATATCCCAGATAAGTAAAATAACTAGTCTTAGATTTTATAAGCTCGTCCTTCTAATTCATCTCAATATATAACATTTTTAAAGTTAGAACCAGTCCTTGATTCAAGTTCAATATTTTAATTCTCATTTTATTATTTATTTATTTTTTTGAGACAGAGTCTCACTCCGTCACTCAGATTGGAGTGCAGTGGCACCATCTTGGCTCACTGCAACCTCCGCCTCCTGGGTTCAAGCTATTTGCCTGCCTCAGCCTCCCGAGTAGCTGGGATTGCAAGCGTGCACCACCACGCCCAGCTAATTTTTGTATTTTTAGTAGTGATGGGGTTTCACAATGTTGGCCGGGCTGGTCTCAAACTCCTAGCCTCATGTGTTCCGCCCACCTTGGCCTCTCAAAAGTGCTAGGATTACAGGCATGAGCCACCGCGCCTGGCGTAGTCTCATTTTATAAATAAGGAAATAATCTTAGCCAATTTTTGCTAAGGTTTCATCTAGTGATTTAGTGACTGCAAAATAAATTTAACTTTTTAAGACATTTTTGTCAGTAAATGTGAGAGCTGTAGTTTTACAAATCCTTTCTCTCCCCACCTAATTTGCCTAATTGTAGATAGAAGTACTTCCTACTTTGTTTCATTATGTATTTCCTTTTTTTCTTTTGAGATAGGGTCTCCCTCTGTCACCCAGGCTGGTATGCAGTGGCTCAATTACAGCTTACTGCAACCTTGACTTCTCAGGCCCAAGTGATCATCCCACCTCAGCCTCACGAGTAGCTGACACCACAAGTGTACACCATGATGCCTGGCTAGTTTAAAAAAGTTTTTTAGAGACGTGGTTTCCCTTTGTTGCCCAGACTGGTCTCCAACTCCTAGACTCAAATGATCCTTCTACCTTGGCCTCCCAAAGCGTTGGGATTACAGGCTTGAGCTACCACGCCTGGCCTTATTAAGTGTTTCTAGGTCGGACTAGTAACAGAGGCTAAAGGTATTAAGAAACTTATCTGGGAGACAAAGATAAATACATTGACTAATGTATCTGTGATTAAGTACACAGATACATTAAATACAGATGACATGCTGGGAAAAGTAGATACTAGATATTATGGGGGAATATTGGAAAGAGGAAATTAACCTGGGAAATGTTTCTTCTTAGAGGTGAGATATAATCTGAGACTTGAAAGATGAGTAGGGATTAGCCAACTGAAGAAGAGGGCAAATATTCCAGGCAGAGGAAATAGTATATGTGAACATCCAGAGATAAGCGTTTATTGTACCAGTGGGGGAAACTGCAAGGGTTACAGTATACTGTTGAGAGGGAGAACTAGGAGTATTGAGAAAGTAAGATCGATATTCTAGCTATTAAGTTTTCTTACCGTACTGTTTTTCTTTATTACATTTGTGAACTTTTTTTCCCAATTTTTTTATTGTGTTAAAATACATGTAACATAATGTTTATGATCTCAACCATTTTAAGTGGTATTAAATACATTCATAATGTTGTGCAACCATCACCATCATCCATCTCCATAACTTTTTCATTCTGTAAAACTGAAACTCTCGGCTGGGTGTGGTGGCTCACACCTGTAATCCCAGCACTTTGGGAGGCCAAGGTGGGTGGATCATCTGTGGTCAGGAGTTCCAGACCAGCCTGGGCAACATGGTGAAACCCTGTCTCTACTAAAAATACAAAAAATTAGCTGGGTGTGGTGGCGTGTACCTGTAATCCCAACTACTCAGGAGATTGAAGCAGGAGAATTGCTTGAACCTGGGAGGCAGAGGATGCAGTGTCGCCCTCTAACCTGGGAACCTGGGTAACAGAGTGAGACACCATCTCAAAAAATAAAAAAAGAAACTCTATACTCATTATACAATTACTCTTTTCCCCTCCCCTCAGTGTCTAGCAACTACCATTCTACTATCTGTTTCTATGATTTAGACTACTCTAAATACCTCATTTAAATGAAATCATACAGTATTTGTCTTTATGATTGGCTTATTTCATTCAGCAAAATGTTCTCAAGATTCATCTGTTTTTTTGTTGTAGCATATTGCGGATTTCCTTCAATTTTTAAGGCAGAATAAGATTCCGTTGTATGTATATACCACATTTTACTCATCTATCCATCTCTCTATGGACACTCGTGTTGTTTCCTTGTTTTAGCTATTGTGAATAATGCTGCTGTTAAAATGGGTGTACACATATCTCTTTAAGACCCTGTTTTTAGTTGTTTTAGGTGTATACCCAGAAGTGGAATTGACGGATAATATGGTAATTCTATTTTTAGTTTTTTGAGGAACCACTGTACTGTTTTCCATAACAGCTATACCATTTTACACATCAGCAGTGGACAGGGGTTCCAGTTTCTCCACATCCTCTCCAACACTTGTCTTTTTTTTTTTTTATGGTGACTATCCTAATGACTGTGAGTTGGTTCTTAAACATTTTTTTCCCTTAAGAGGGAGTCTCGCTCTGTCATCAGGCTGGAGTGCAGTGGCGCGATCTCGGCTTACTGCAACCTTGGCCTCTGAGGTTCAAGCGATTCTCCTGACTCAGCCTCCCGAGTAGCTGGGACTACAGGCGTGTGCCACCAAGCCTGGCTAATTTTTGTATTTTTAGTAGAGATAGGGTTTCACGATGTTGGCCAGGATGGTCTCAATCTCTTGACATCATGATCTGCCCGCCCCAGCCTCCTAAAGTGCTGGGATTACAGACATGAGCCACTGTGCCCGCACTCCTAAACATTTTTAATCATTTTAAATTCATATTCTATAGTTATCATGAACCTATATTCCTTAATTTAAAACATTTACATATAAACATCCAGTTAAAGTTTTGGGGCTGGGCGTGGTGACTCACGCCTGTAATCGCAGCACTTTGGGAGCCCGAGGCGGGAGGATCACCTGAGGTCGGGAGTTTGAGAAAAATACAAAAATTATGCCAGGAGCAGTGGCTCATGCCTGTAATCCCAGCACTTTTGGAGGCCAAGGTGGGCGGATCACCTGAGGTCAGGAGCTCAAGACCAGCCTGGCCAGCATGGTGAAACCCCGTCTCTACTTAAAATACAAAAAAATTAGCTGGGCATGGTGGTGCATGTCTGTAATCCCAGCTACTCGAGAGGCTGAGGCAGGAGAATCGCTTGAACTCCAGAGGCGAAGGTTGCAGTGAACTGAGATGGCGCTTTTGCACTCCAGCGTGGACAGCAGAGTAAGACTCTGACTCAAATAAAAAAAAACAAAAAACAACAAAAATTAACCGGGTATGGTGGTAGGGGCCTATAATCTCAGCTACTTGGGAGGCTGAGGCAGGAGAATTGCTTGAACCTGGGAGGCGGAGGTTGCCGTGAGCTGAGATCGTACCACTGTACTCCAGCCTGGGTGACAGAGTGAGACTCTGTCTCAAAAAAAAAAGAAAAAAGTTTTGGATAAAATACAGGGAAATTTAACAACTCTTGATTAAAACCATTATATATTGATTATGCTACACTTGTTATTGCTCTATTTATTTACTACAAGATACCATAAATAAGAGAGACATCTTTTAAAAATAAACCTGGCTGGGCATAGTGGCTCACACCTATAATCCTAGCACTTTGGGAGGCCGAGGCAGGAGGATTGTTTGATTCCAGGAGTTCAGGACCAGCCTTGGGCCACATAGTGAGACACTGTCTCTCTCTCTTTTTTTTTTGTTTTGAGATGGGGTTACGCTGTTGTTGCCCAGGCTAGAGTGCAGTGGCACAATCTTGGCTCACTGCAACCTCCGCCTCGCAAGTTCAAGCGATTCTCCTGCCTCAGCCTCCCGAGTAGCTGGGATTATAGGTGCCCACCACTACGCCTGGCTAATTTTTGTATTTTTAGTAGAGATGGGATTTCACCACATTGGCCAGGCTGGCCTTGAACTTCTGACCTCAAGTGATCCACCCACCTTGGCCTCCCAGAGTGCTGGTATTACAGGCATGAGCCACTGCACCCAGCCCTGTGTCTTTTTAAAAAAATATTAAAAAACAAAAATTAAAAAAAAAATACATATATAGGCTGGGCATGGGGGCTCAACGCGTGTAATCCTAGCACTTCGGGAGGCTGAGGTGGGTAGATCACCTGAGGTCGAGAGTTCGAGACCAGCCTGACCAAGATAGAGAAACTCCATCTCTACTAAAAATACAAAATAAACTGGGTGTGGTGGCACATGCCTGTAATCCCAGCTACTTGGGAGGCTGAGGCAGGAGAATCGCTTGAACCCGGGATGCAGAGGTTGTGGTGAACTGAGATCATATCATTGCACTCTATCCTGGGCAACAAGAGCAAAACGCCATCTCAAAACAAAACGAGACAAAACAAAACAAACAATCATATATAAACTAAAGAATTTATCTGAATATGCTTGCAATAGCACCATCCCTGTCATTTACATGTACTACCTGATTTTTCTCAAAGAAAATAGAAGTATTGTAGTAAAGTGAATAATTCACCCCATTTCTTTACTTCTGCCTGTATCCACATGTTTGTCATGATTTCATGGTGGGCAGAGTACATTTTTCTCCTCTTGATGTGCTTTAGCCAATGGCATATGGGTAGAATTGACAGTGTGCAGCTCTGAACTTGGGCCTTTAAGAGACCTTGAATCTTTCTGCTTAATCTTATGTTTCCTCTAGCTTCATGAGAATACCTCATGGGTTCAAAGAGGGTGAGAGACACCAGTAGCAAAGGTCCTACCAGGCATCCTCCAGAATTGCTGTGTGAAGCAAAGCCACCAAATTCAGCCTAGCCTAGAGTACCTGAACCGGTTCAATGTGCAGGTCCATGAAAATAAATGATCAGTTTTTAAGCCACTGAGTTTCTTGGTATCATGTGCCATAATTTTGAAGTATGTCTAGGCTCTCTCTCTTTTTTTGTTTTTTTTTTCTTCTTGAAACAAGGTCTTGTTCTGTTACCCCGGTTGGAGTGCAGTGATGTGATCACCACTCAATCCAGCCTGAACCTCCTGACCTCAAGCCATCCTCCTACTTCAGCCTCCTGCGTAGCTGGGACTATAGGTGCATGCCACGACACTGGCTAGTTTTTGTATTTTTTGTAGAGATGAGGTTTCACCATGTTGTCTAGGCTGGTCTTGAACTCCTGGGCTCAAGTGATCTACCTGCCTCAGCCTCCCAAAGTGCTAAGATTACAGGCCTGAGCCACTGTGCACAGCCGTGGCTGTCATTTGAATTACAGAATTTATCTATTTGTTTATTTATTTAGAGACAGAGTCTTACTCTGTTGCTAGGCTGGAATGCAGTGGTGTGATCTCGGCACATTGCAACGTCTGCTTCCTGGGTTCAAGTGATTTCCTGCCTCAGCCTCCCTAGTAACTGGGACTACAGGCACACACCAGTGTAATACACCCAGCCAATTTTTGTGTTTTTAGTAGAAACGGGGTTTCACCATGTTAGCCAGGATAGTCTCAATCTCTTGACCTCGTGATCCACCTGCCTTGGCATCCCCAAGTGCTGGGATTACAGGCATGTGCCACCATGCCTGGCCGAATTACATAAATTATTTAAGGCTTGGATCTGTGGCTCACACCTGTAATCCTAGCAGTTTGGGAGGCAGAGGTAGGAGGATCACTTAAAATCAGGAGTTCGAGACCAGCCTGGGCAACAAAACGAGACTCTGTCTCTACAAAGGAAAAAAAAAAGTTGAGTAGACTACTTTGACTGATAAAACTAGCCTTTTAGGCCGGGCGCGGTGGCTCACGCCT
>NW_012102032.1:2919031-2922782 GCF_000951045.1 Mandrillus leucophaeus
AAAAAAAAAAAAAAAGCCTGCAGATTGGGAACTGATGAACCTGAAGCCCTTGCCCACTTTCATCCCCTCTGGTTGCCAGTTGCTTGAAATAACACGTCTGTGACCTGGTGTTAGGGCATATTACTGCTTATCTGTTTTGGACAAGCATAGTCATGCATTTGTTCTGTTTGGAAGAGAGAATGAGTAATAGTCAGTACTCTCTCCAGCAGAAAAAGGCAAAAACCAATTTTGATTGTGGAGACATGAAATAAGTGGTCCTTTGCTTGCTGAGAACTTGAAATATTTCCCTTAAAACGTGTTTTAAAGAGTAGTTGGGTTCCCAGGTGGTTTGTTCTTTCAAATGAATGAATGCTTGTTCTTTCATCTATTCCCTTTTGTCACTGCACATTAGGCTGTATATTAAAAACTAAGGATACAAAAAAGAAGAGATTTCTTGCCAGGAAGATGTTTGAAACCATGTCGTGACATTACCATGTAAATATGTGTTTAAAATATAATACAGAAGATGGTAAACCAAAGCCATGAACAAAGTAAAAGGAGAGTAGATAAAGGTGATTCTAAATGTACACCGAAGAGAAGATAATGTACAAAAGTAGATTCTGGCGGGGTGCGGTGGCTCACACCTGTAATCCTAGGACTTTGGGAGGCCAAGGCGGGCAGATTATGTGAGCTCAGGATTTCGAGACTAGTCTGGGCTCATGAACTCATCTCAAAAATAAAAAAAATTAAAAATAAAAATAAAAGTAGGTTTTTTGATTATAGCCTAATTAGTTCCATTAAGATGCTTAATTCTCCCTTAAAATGTTTCTATGGAAAATGCATTTCTTTTTTTTTTTTGAGTCGGAGTCTCGCTGTGTCGCACGGGCTGGAGTGCAGTGGCGCGATCTCAGCTCACTGCAAGCTCCGCCTCCCGGGTTCACGCCATTCTCCTGCTTCAGCCTCCCAAGTATCTGGGACTATAGGCGCCCGCCACCACGCCTGGCTAATTTTTTGTATTTTAAGTAGAGACGGGGTTTCACTGTGTTAGCCAGGATGGTCTCCATCTCCTGACCTCATGATCTGCCCACCTCGGCCTCCCAAAGTGCTGGGATTACAGGCGTAGCCACTGCACCCAGCTGGAAAATGCATTTCTAAGCCTATTTAGTGAGTCCAGAACACACCTGTCTACCAACTCGTCTCTCTATGCCTAGCCCACCATAGGTGAGCCTGAAATACTTTTTTTCACTTTATGTAATTTAATGCTGTTGAGAAAGGGTCTCTCACAAGAGGATATGTTGGGAGCTTTAAGGGCACTGGTCCTTTGTAGGAGAGCATACTGTGGCAATGATAATCTATGGGTTGTTTGGGGACCACACAGTATATTGTGACAAACACAACATATTCTTTTTTCCTTGCTGCCTAATAGTTGAGTAATATGGAATACCTTGTGCCACTTACTGAAAGCCTTAAACTGGTCATATTAAAAACTAGTACAGGCTGGGTGTGGTGGCTCATGCCTGTAATCCCAGCACTTCGGGAGGCCAAAGCGGGCAGATCACTTGAGCTCAGGAGGTCAAGACTAGTCTGGGCAAAATGGTGAAACCCCATCTCTACCAAAAATACAAAAAATTAGCCAGGTGTTGTGTCGTGTGCCTGTAGTTCCAGCTACTTGGGAGGCTGAGGCATAGGAATACCTTGAGCCTGGAAGGCAGACGTTGCAGTGAGCAGAGATTGCACCCCTGCCCTCCAGCCTAGCCAACAGAGTGAGACACTGTCTCAAAAAACAACAAACAAACAAAACAACTGATTGAGCATCCCTAATCCAAAATTCCAAAATCTGAAATGCTCCAAAATCCAAAATTCATTAGACCATTTCAGATTTTGAATTTTCAGATTATGGATGCTCAACCATAATTATAATGCAAATATTGCAAAATAGGGGCAAAAATCAGAAATCTAATTGGCAGAATGTAACCTGGTTTCCCTTGGGGTGCTTTCATGATTTCCATAGACTTTTTTTCAGCTAAATCTTGTATTTTATATACCACTTTTCAGATCAGCATAAAACTTTTCCCCTTTATTTTTATTACTGATGTTAGAGAAAACTGGTTTCTGAAATATGAATGTCTTTGGCTTTACAAAAATCACTAGTTTTATTTTAAATATTCCAGTGTCCCTAAAAAGTTAAACAATAACCTCACTGATTTACGAGGCTTCCAGGAGGCTGATTTATAACTGAAAGGTCTGTGAATGATGTTTATCAGTATCAATTTGCACTATTAATCAGACACTCATGAGTTTTAGATTATCATAATTGCTTAGTAAATTTCTGCCATCTAACTAAAAAAAATTCTGTTTATCACCAGATCCTAGAACCCTATCAATATTGTCTCTGCTGTGTAAATAGTTCTGAGTAGTGCAATATTGCTTATAGGGTTTTGGTGTTTGGGAAGAACAATGGGCAGGCTGCAGAAACTATGTAGCTGAAACAAGCAAAAGTCATCTTTGTTTAGGAAGAAAACAAGGAACTAGATTTCACTATAAACATTAAAATCTGAGGCTTAAATGTAAATTTTTAATTTATTAGAAGAAGGTAACATTTTTCTTTTTTACAAATGGGTTTATTTGTAGTATAAAGAAATAACGGAGTTTTAGTATTGAAAAGGATCTTAGATTCCAACTCATTTGATAGGAGAGACCCAAAGAAATGAGGGACTTAACCTAGGGCCACATAGCTGGTTAGTGATACTAGGACTAGACTTTCTACCATGTACCCCAATTCTTCTATTTTTCTGTACCATACTACCATATTGTGTTCAGAGGGAATTTTTAGTTGACTAGCTTTATAACTTTAGTGATATTAATGTAAAACATAAAAAAACCTTTAATTTTAGGTGAAGAATGTACATTTTTGGATGGGCGTGGTGGCTTATATCTGTAGTTCCAGCACTTTGGGAGGCTAAGGCGGGAGGATCGTTTGAGCTCAGGAGTTCAAGTCCAGCCTGGGTAACATAGCGAGATCTTGTCTGTACAAAAAAATACAAAAATTAGCTGGGTTTGGTAGTGGACATCTGTAGTCCCAGCTACTCTGGAGACTAAGGCAGGAGAATCTCTTGAGTCCAGGAGGTTGAGCCTGCAGTGAGCTGTGATCGTGCCACTGCACTCACCTGGGCAACAAAGCAAGACCCTGTCTCAAAAAGAAAAATAAAAAAGAATTTACGTTTTTTCCACATGTGTGACTCTTAATGGCTTAAATATCATATATAACTTTGTCTAACTACATTAAGAAAACAGTAATGGAAATAGAACTAGAGGCAAGTTATTTCGCTATTTCCTCATTTATAAATTGAAGGGTTCAGAGCAGAGACATTTAAGATTATTTTTTGGCTGAGCATGGTGGCTCACACCTGTAATCCCAGCATTTTTGGAGGCCGAGGTGGGCGGATCACAAGGTTAGAAGATCAAGACCAGCCTGGCCAACATGGTGAAACCCCGTCTCTACTAAAAATACAAAACTTAGCTGGGTATGTCGCATGCCTGTAGTCCCAGCTACTCGGGAGGGTGAGGCATGAGAATCGCTTGAACCCGGGAAGCGGAGGTTGCAGTCAGCCAAGATTGTGCCACTGCACTCCAGCCTGGCAATAGAGAGAGACTCCGTCTAAAAAAAAAAAAAGAAAAAAAAAAGATTATTTTTCTATCAGTATTTCTTTGGCATCTTTTTTGCCCCGTTTACACCCTAGCCCACTGACTTCACTAATAAGCCAGTACTGGC
>NW_012102032.1:2924639-2929154 GCF_000951045.1 Mandrillus leucophaeus
ATTTATATATATGAATATAGTCTACATTTTGGAGTTTTGTGTCCCCCAAACTCATCATGTTTTGTGACATATATGTTAGATTATTGTAAAGATCTTTCAGACCTTGGAGGTCTCACTTGCCAAATTTAGGACAATTTAGGCCTGTGGTCCCAGCTCTCAGGAGGCTGAGGGAGAATTGCTTAAACCCTGGACGCAGAGGTTGTAGTGAGCCAAGACTGTGCCACTGCACTCCGGCCTGGGCGACAGAGCAAAACTCTTCTCAAAAAAAAATAAAAATAAAAAAAGGAAATTTACTGTTCAAGGAACTACATGAGATTATGCTAAACTTCAAGCACAACTAAAATATCAAGTTAAAAAATATGTAAGCTTAATAATTTGTTTCATAAACATGTTAAGGGTTCCTAGAATAGAGATTGTCTTAGGAATCTCTGGAGCCACAAATTCCATAATTTATGGTAAACTAAATGACTAAAGCAAGCTTTAAAGACTCGTATTTAAAGTTGTGCTTAAGAATGTTATATAACTCATTGAAAAAAGCTATGGAATTGTGGTCTGTTTAGTAATTAAGACAAACAAGAAAATCAGGTCTTGAGTGCTCACAGTCTTTGTTAACTTTGATTTGTTCTGGCTCCTGGTGTCTCCTCATTCTCTCCATCCACATGTTTGATGGGTTAGTGTACTTTTCTTATTTATAGGAAAAGATAATCCCTAAGTATGTCTTAGTATGAGAAATTATGCTAATAGGAATTTCTTAATACACACACAAACACAAACATTAGTATTTTTAAGGAGGTGTAATTATTGATTAATTTAATCATGGCATCTCATCTGACAAATATATAGGATAAATGAAAAGCTTCCACTTTTTGGAAATCATTTTAAACCCACTTTGTAATTATGTACCCAACATTAATTTTTCTGGCTTAGAACAACTCCCTGATGTTAGAGATAGACATCAGATATTGACCTGGAAAATATGTTTAAAAACAAAAACTTTCTCTTTTATCTGTACCCTTCCCCCCAAGTTTTGGCTATAAAGATAGAATTTTGGTCATTACAGAGTTTTCCATTCCAATTTAGGTCAATGATAAGAGAAATTATTAGTGATGGAAACTAGTTTATTTCTGAAATTCTGTTCAGTGATGACAGCTTCTGACCTTAGAAGCATTTGAATTTCTGACAGCCATTTTGTCTTACTCTACATTTGAAAGTAAGGTCTTAATAGAACCTTTTTTTTTTTTTTTTTTAGACAGAGTCTTGCTCTGTCACCGAGGCTGGAGTGCAGTGGTGTGATCTCGGCTCACTGCAAGCTCTGTCTCCCAGGTTCATGCCTTTCTCCTGCCTCAGCCTCCTGAGTAGCTGGGACTACAGGCGCCTGCCGCCACGCCTGGCTAATTATTTTGTATTTTTAGTAGAGACAGGGTTTCACCATGTTAGCCAGGATGGTCTCGATCTCCTGACCTCGTGATCTGCCCGCCTCGGCCTCCCAAAGTGCTGGGATTACAGGCATGAGCCACCGCACCCGGCCCCTAATAGAACCTTTTATATACTAAAAATAACTGTACATCATTTCTTGTTAGACCTGAGAACTGCTTTTAACAGTTTTTCTCCTTCCACTTAGGCTTCACGATTTTGAGAATCAATCTTTAGTTCAGTAATAAAGTTCATAGTAAGAGCAGCACCCTCCCAGCAAACAGCCTCCTATGTTTTGGGCTAGAAATAGGAGACCATGCCTGTGGAAATCATGTTTTCCTTTCTGTAGTAAACTCTAAGGACCATAGTTATATCCCTGATAAACTCAAGGCAGTATATGCTTTAAGGTCCTGTGAAAGATGCTGAATTTCAAGAAGTTACGAATAATTCATTGATTATACCACTTGCAGAAATAAACTACTTTTAGGCTGGACACGGTGGCTCACACCTGCAATCCCAGCACTTTGGGAGGCTGAGGCAGGAGGACTGCTTGAGCCCAGCATGGGCAACATAATGAGATCCTGTCTCTACAAAAAATCAAAAATTAGCTGGGTGCCATGGCATGTGCCTGTAGTCCCAGGTGCACTCGGAAGGGCTAGGATCCCATGAGCCCAGGAGTTTGAGACTGCAGTGAGCTCTGATGGTGCCACAACACTTCAGCCTGGGCTACAGAGCAAACCCTGTCTCATAAAAAAGAAAAAGAAACTTATTTTTAACACTGTCACGTATCTGTCTCAACTTTCTATATGTATACACCTCTTTTACAAAAAGAGGCCATAACATACTTAAGGCTGTTTTTGTATTTAACAAGTCATAAATATAGTGTCATGTCAAATCTGTCTATATATTATCATTTTAAAAACTGATGGCCTTTTAAAAGGTTAAATAGCTGTTCATTACAAATACTACAGAAAGAATAAAATGTGAAAGCCCCCCCCGTAAGTATTTTGTTGTATACCATCATTTTCATTACAAATCCTACAGAAATAGAGCAAAATGTGAAAGCTCCCCCTTAAGTATTTTTTGTATACCATCATTTTCAATAACGGCATGGTATTCCAAATATTGATGTCTATTTATTTACTTATTTATGAGATAGAGTCTTGCTCTGTCACCCAGGCAGGAGTGCAGTGGCCGATCTTGGCTCACTGCAACTTCCGCCTGCTCAGTTCAACCAATTCTAGTGCCTCAGCTCTACCCAAATAGCTGGGACTACAGGCACATGCCACTATGCCCAGCTAATTTTAGTATTTTTAGTAGAGATGGGTTTTTGCCATGTTGACCAGGCTAGCCTTGAACTCCTGGGCTCAAGTGACCTGCCCGCCTCAGCTGCCCAAGTGCTGGGATTACAGGGATGAGCCACCATGCCTGGCCCCAAATACTTAATATTATTTTTTTTTTATGGAGACGGAGTTTCACGCTTGTCGCCCAAGCTGGAGTGCAGTGTCACAATCTTGGCTCACTGCAGCCTCCACCTCCAGGGTTCAAGCGATTCTCCTGCCTCAGTCCCCCGAGTAACTGGGATTACAGGCTCCTGCCACCACGCACAGCTAATTTTTGTATTTTTAGTAGAGACGAGGTTTCGCCATGTCAGCCAGGCTGGTCTCAAACTCCTGACCTCAGGTGATCCACCTGCCTTGGCCTCCCAAAGTGCTGGGATTACAGGAATGAACCACTGTGCCCGGCAGATATTGATATTTTTAAATGTAACTTTTCACTTAAATTCAGGGATCCTATATCCATAATGGCCTCAGGGTGGTAGTTCTCCCCTTTTTTCTTCCTTGGAGGTTTACTACAGATCAAGTTCCCATGCTGGCACCCAGGTTCAGTAAATTGGGGTTATTCAGACTATTACTCCTATATCGTATGTAGCTTTTCTTGTGAAATTTGTGACTTTTTAAGCCCTCTTAATTTTCGTGGCACATAGCTGTAGCTCTTTGATCAATGGGATTGCAAATAAAGGTAACAATATGAGTATTCCTGAAATAAATTTGTTCTGTGTTTTAACTTGAAACTGTATTTTCTGCCAGAGGCAGAAAAACACTGCCTAACTGATGAGAGTATCAGTGACCCTAGGAAATTCTTGAAGTTTTTTGTATTAATTACAAAAAACTTTTTTATATTAGTTTATTAGTTTTTTGTATTAATATCTGACAGTGACTACTCAGTATCTTGATTTTGGCTCAAAATGTAAGACAGAGGCATACAGAAATGACTTTAAAATGTTAACTACTTTTTAAATTTTTAATAGAGCATAGTTATTATGGATAATGGATATTTTATATACTTTTTATTTCCACATTTTCAAATGAGTATCACTTATTGAAATACTAACAAATGTAAAGAGAAAAAATAAAGTATCATGTTTACTATTACTCTTTTGGTTTATACAATAATGATTTGTGGTGATCTTTAGTTCCAGAAAGCTGAGTCTGATCTGGATTACATTCAATACAGGTTGGAATATGAAATCAAGACTAATCATCCTGATTCAGCAAGCGAGGTAATCTCCGAAATAAATAAGCTTAAAAAAAAAAAAAAGCCTTAACTGAACACTTTAGAATTTTCTGATAGCATTCCTAATAGTAATATATCATAAGAATTATATTATTAAGTTTATAGAATCTTAAAATCTTGTCATTGTGTTGGAAGCTTGGTTATAGCATACTGGAGAAATAGTATCAATAGTCCATGAAATTTGTGGCTGCTTTTTTCTCCCTAACCTTTAAAAAATAATCATTGAGTTCAGAGGTACAAGCCACTGTGGCAGCCCCTGAAATTCCAAGAGAGAATATAGGTACCTCTAGGGCAGTTGTTCTTTAGTAAGTTTGAGGGGAGAAGTCCTGGCATTCAGCATATTCTCTGAGGAAGGTAATGATACACTATTAGATTTTTTAGTTGTATTTTATGAATAGTGATTTCCACATAAAGCTATGTATTTAATTATTCTAAGTTTAGGTTGATTAGAAACATTAACTCTGCTTTATGTCATAAAATCGTATACATATATGTCCATGGGGGTGAAAGCAAGTAATATCCAAG
>NW_012102032.1:2929339-2932820 GCF_000951045.1 Mandrillus leucophaeus
TTTTTATCTTTAGTAGAGACAGGGTTTTACCATGTTGGCCAGGCTGGTCTCGAACTCCTGACCTCAAGTGATCCGCCTACCTCAGCCTCTCAAAGTGTGGGGATTACAGACATGAGCCACCACGCCCAACCAATATTTGTCTTTGATAGCACTTGCCAGCAGACGAGAAATATTGCGTTTTACAGTTAAAAAAAATTCCATAAAATTAAAAAAATTTTTTTGGATTGGGTAGAAGTACAAGTTAAACTAACATTTTATACAAAATTGGGAAAATTTCATGAATGTTTAGTTTTTACTGTTTATTTCATGGAATGCTAGAATTCTATGGGAGTGTAGTTTGTACTGTTCTAGCTCCCTATTCTTTTTTCTCTCTCTTTTTTCTTCCTTTTCTTTTCTTTTTCTTTCTCTCTCCCCCTCCCTGTCTTTCTCTCTTCCTCCCTCCCTCCCTCTCTTTTTCTCTCTTCCTTCCCTTCCCCTTACCCTCTTTTCCTCCCTTCCTCCTTTCCTTCCTTCCTTCCCTCCTTCCCTCTTTCTCTCCTTCCTTCCTTCCTTCCCTCCCTCCCTCTTTTCCTTCCTCCCGTCCTTCTTCTCCCTCCCTTTCCTCTCTTCCCTTCCTTTTCCTTCCTTCTGTTGCCCAGGCTGGAGTTCAGTGGTACGATCTTGGGTCACTGCAGCCTCGGCCTCCCAGGTTCAAGGGATTCTCCCTCCTCAGCCTCCCAAGTAGCTGGGATTACAGGCTCAGGCCACCATGCTTGGCTAATTTTTGTATTTTTTAGTAGAGATGGGGTTTCACCATGTTAGTCAGGCTGGTCTCGAACTCCTGACCTCAAGTGATCCACCTGCCTCAGCCTCCTAAAATGCTGGGATTAGTCGTGAGCCACCACACCTGGCCCCTTCCTTCCTTTTCTTCCTTTCTTTCCTCCCTTCCCTTCCATTCCTTTGTTCCTTTCCTTTCCTCCCCCTGCCTCCCCTTCCTTCCTTCCTTTCTTTTGTCTTAAAGATTGGTGTGACATTGCTTCTCAGCCTTTTGGCTAAGATCAAGTGTAGTATCTGTTCTTATCAGTTTAAAGACTCTGTATGTGTGTGTGTATGTGTGTGTTTTTAAGACAGGGTCTCACTCTGTCACCAGGCTGGAGTGCAGTGACAAAATCTCAGCTCACTTCAGCCTTGACTTCCTGGGTTCAAGCAATCCTCCCACCTCAGTCTGCCACGTGCCTGGAACTATAGGCACATACCACCACACCCAGCTAAAAAAAAAAGTGTTGAGATTACAGGTGTGAGCCACCTTGTCCAACCATTCTTGTAACCTTTTATCATCCACTTATGATAAGTAAAACCCTAAATTGGAAGTATTATAGGCACAAAATTAACTAAAGTGCAGCAAACACTAATAAAAGTTTACGAACACTACAGTTTACAAACACTAATAAAAGAATATAGAGGCTCCTGGCCAGGCACGGTGGCTCATACCTGTAATCCCAGCACTTTGGGAGGCCAAGGCAGGTGGATGACCTGAGGTCAGGAGTTCAAGACCAGCCTGACCAACATGGAGAAACCCCATCTCTACTAAAAAAAAAAAAAAAAAAAAGACCAGGTGGTGCACGCCTGTAGTCCCAGCTACTCGGGAGGCTGAGGCAAGAGAATTGCTTGAACCTGGGAAGCAAAGGTTGCGGTGAGCTGAGATCCCGCCATTGCACTCCAGCCTGGGCAACAAGAGCAAAACTCCATCTCAAAAAAAAAAAAAAAAAAAAAAAAGGATGTAGTGGTTCCCAAGAGCCAGTTACTCAAATAAAACAGGCTATGTGCACAACAGTTTTTTCCTTTGTGGTATGTTGCTAAGTCCTAACCACAGTCCTAACCTGTCATAAACAGGCCATAAATGCAAATCATGTTGTCCTAAATTACTCACTGCCATGTCAGTCTTATTGATTGAGCTAATGTCATAAACACATGTATTATGGGTAGCTGCCTGACTACCCTGTCCTCTTTTAGCTCTATGGCCATTTATTTCTTATGCTTGATTTATCAAGCATATGCTTTCCTTTCCTAGTTTTGTGAGATCCTCAAGGATTAGTTCTTGCCACTTTTATTTTTTCCTGTATGAATCTGTATTTGGGGAACTCATCATTCTCCTGAGTTATATTAATATGTACAGATCTCTGCATATTTTACTACTGAGCTACATTCCAGTTACCTAAAGATCATTTATAATTAAGTTATGTAATTCATTATCACCTCATGAGGAAGATGATTTCTTCCCTCCTACCAATTTCCCTCCCAGTGTTAAACCTTTTTTTTTTCCCCCTCCCAGATAAAGTCTCACTCTGTTGCCCAGACTGGAGTGCAGTGGCATGATCACAGCTGACTGCAGCCTCAACCTCCTGGGCTCAGGTGATCCTCCCACCTCAGTCTCCTGAGTAGGTGGGAATACAGGTGTGTGCCAACACACCTGGTTCTAATTTTTTGCATTTTAGTAGGGATGGGGTTTTGCCATGTTTACTAGGCTGGTCTCACCTGGGCTCAAGTGATCCTCCTGTCTCAGCCTCCCAAAGTGTTGGGATTATAGGTGTGAGTCATCACCCCTGGCCTAAACTTTTATTTTTGTCAAATTAATTCTTGAATATATTTGAAGAGTTACAGAAATATAAAGCTTATAATTACAAAGAATAATGCTTCACATTCCCACCTTGGAGGATACCACTTCATCTCAGTGTCTTATGGTATTTCCTTTATATTTCTAAATAGTTAGCTTGTACTGCATTTTTATTTTTCCTCATCTGAAACATCTACTAATTTCCTGGATACGAACTGTTATACTTCACATCCTGGCTCTGCCTCTTATTAGCATTGTGATTTTAGCCAAGTCAGTCAACCTTTCTGTACTTTAATTTCCTCATCTGTAAAATGGAAATATTACTACCTACCTCAGAGGTTGAAAGAGAATTAGTTAACATATATAACTGTTTAGTCCAGAGTAAGTGCTATATGTTAGCTGTTATCACTAATAATAATCTCCTACTATAGCCCTGTTGTAGTAGCTCACACTTGTAGTCCCAGCTACTTGGGAGGCTGAGGTGGGAGGATCACTTGAGCCCAGCAGTTCAAGTGAGCTATGATTGCACCACTGCACTCCAGCCTAGGTGACAGTGAGATTCTAACTCTTTTTTTAAATTTTTTTCCAAGACAGAGTCTTGCTCTGTCGCCCAGGCTGGAGTGCAGTGAACATGATCTTGGCTCACTGCAACCTCTGCCTCCCGGGTTCAAGCAATTCTCCCACCTCAGCCACCCGAGTAGCTGGGACTACAGGCGTACGCCCACATGCCCGGCTAGTTATTATTATTATTATTTGTTTTGGTATTTTAGTAGAGACGGCATTTTACCATGTTGCCCAGGCTGGTCTCGAACTCTTGAGCTCAGGCAATCCGCCCACCTCAGCCTCCTAAAGTGCTAGGCTAGGATTACAGGCGTGAGCCACTGTTCC
>NW_012102032.1:2933950-2937628 GCF_000951045.1 Mandrillus leucophaeus
GCCTGTAATCCCAGCACTTTGGGAGGCTGAGGCATGCGGATCACGAGGTCAGGAAATCAAGACCATCCTGGATAACACGGTGAAACCCCGTCTCTACTAAAAATATAAAAAAATTAGCCGGGCATGGTGGCAGGCACCTGTAGTCCCAGCTACTCCGGAGGCTGAGGCAGGAGAATGACGTGAACCCAGGAGACCGAGCTTGCAGTGAGCCAAGATCGCGCCACTGCACTCCAGCCTGGGCAATAAGAGTGAGACTCCGTCTCAAAAAAAAAAAAAAAAAAGTTTTATAAGTAGTTTCATGTTGTCTTATTCTTTAAGAACAAGTATAAATAGTGCCTTTTATTGCCTTCCGAATAGCATTTAGAATTGTATTTTAGAAATATATAATTTATTATTGTGAACTATGCATCAAATGTTATATATCTAAGGTGACCCTTATTTGCTGTTTAATAGTGCTAATTTTTTTGGTGGGTTATTTCTGTACCTAGGCTATAAATTTCTTGAGAATAGGATCTAGGTCTTATACTTTTCTCGCTTCCCCATCGCCCATCTGATGTCATGTGGCTGCATAATTAAATACTCAACAGTGTTCAATTAAATGGATGGTAGAATGTGTTGTATGTATACAGTATTTTAATTCTTAAAAAGCTTAATCTTTCATAATTTAATACATGTTAATTTTTTTCCTGATGTAGAAAAATCCAGTTACACTCTTAAAGGAATTGTCAGCAATAAAGTCTCGATATCAAACTTTGTATGCCCGCTTTAAACCAGTTGCTGTTGAGCAGAAAGAGACTAAGAGCCGCATATGTGCTACTGTGAATAAAACTATGAATGTGATACAAAAACTACAGAAGCAAACAGACCTGGAGGTAATGCTTTCAATTGACAGGTTAGATTTGTATAAATTTAGCTCTGAGTGTTGCCTTGAAAAATACACTTGCTGTAACTTAAACTTTGAAACTCAGCAGTCAGTTTGAACTATTGAAAGATTTTCCTGATACCCTGAAGTATAATAGCTCTTATTTCTGTTTATTCAAAAATAAGCATTTGGACTTGACATGGTTAATAAAGAAGTGTGCCGTCTTGAATTATGTAACCATGGCAGAAAACTTGGTAATACTTACTAAATCTAGCAGCTTAGCTGGTTCCTGCAAGTACTAGTGAGAATGAGATGTCTAGAAAATGGTTGGTTAGAGTGCTGTATTAAGGAGCTGTGTCTGGGCATGGCAGAATAATAGCACTGTCTGCCATGAGCATGGGAAGGAAGAAGGCATATGTGATATTTATTTGCCAACTTTGCACTAAATTTTGGCTTAAGATACTTTGAATTATGGGCTTATAGCTAGAGTAAATCAGAAAGGTTAATTACCCAGGTCAGTTTGATCAAGAATACTTTATATTGCAAATGGAGGGGAAAAAATAGAATAACATCTGCTTAGAACGATAAAATGATACCTAAGATGTATCTATTATAATCACAAGGAGATGAATGGCAGAGGAAGAAAGGGCAAATTAAACAGGGAATAGAGGTAATGGGGAGATAGAATTTAAAACAGTAAGGGTTGTGTTACATCCTAGTAAATTAAATGCAAAAAAAGTATGTATATAAGCTTTTATAAATCATCTCAGATCACACATTCTTCATTATATGTGCCTGACAATAGAGCACATAACCTTGTTCTTAGGAAACAAATAGCTGATTAAGTATAGTTCCAGATGTACATGACAACATATCTGTATAGAACCATAAATTTTTTGAAGCACAGAATAAACATGGGTGAGAGGGCAAAGAGAAAATGGTATTTTGAATATCTACAGATTTCCCCCACTGGATATAATAAATCAATGGTGTATTTTTGAGACTACAAATTGGTACATAAAAGTAGTTGTATAGTGATAGAAGATTTCTTTTTTCTTTTTTTTTTTTTTTGAGATGAAGTTTTACTCGTGTCCCAGGCTGGAGTGCAATGGCACGACCTCGGCTCACTGCAACCTCTGCCTACCGGGTTCAAGTGATTCTCCTGCCTTAGCCTCCAGAATAGCTGGAATTACAGGTGCCTGCCACAATGCCCGGCTAATTTTTTGCAGTTTTAGTAGACACAGGGTTTCGCCGTGTTAGCGAGGATGGTCTTGATTTCCTGACCTCGTGATCCGCACGCCTCGGCCTCCCAAAGTGCTGGGATTACAGGCGTGAGCCACCATATCCAGCCAGTGATGGAAGATTTCAATCATCTGACTATCTGTAAAGGTTTTCAGTTGAAGAAATACCTGAAATGAACAATACTTATGTCAAAGGCTGAAAACTAAGGGAGCTTTTACTTTGGATCACGTTATGGCAAATAAGAAGAAATGATTTAAAAGTTATAAAACTTGAAAGAGGTGGTCATATTTTAGAATCAATGATGACCAAATTGGGAAATGTTGGCTATAGTAAGTCTTGTACCTACTACTTTAAAAATGAGATAGTATGCTGGGCACAGTGGCTCATGCCTATAATCTTGGCACTTTGGGAGGTCAAGGCAGGAGGCTCAGTTGAGGCCAGGAGTTTGAGACTAGCCTGGACAACATAGTGAGACCCTATCTCTACTAAGAAAAAAGAAAAAAATATTTTAAAATTACTGGGCATGGGAGTACATGCTGGTAGTTCCATCTATTTGGGGCAGAAGGATCCTTTGACTCTAGGAGTTTGAAGCTGCAGTGAGCTATGATTGCACCACTGAATTCCAGCCTGGGTGACAACATGAGACTGTCCAAAAAATTTTTTTTGAATAAACTAAAATAAAAATGAGATAGTATTAGAAAGTTCAGAGGGAATAGAGATATGATACTTAATCTTCTGAGAGATGTTTAAAAGGGGGGCTTAATAAACCATAATACTGATAAAATTTTTATGATCCAAATGTGAATGGGAATGACATCTGTAGAGCTGATAACCAAAAACAGTTATATGAGCCCAGAGTTTAAAGGACTTGCAAGGTACAATTTGTAAATAAATTTCACATATTAAAAGGTCATAGGGAGAAACCTGCAAAATCAGTTAGGAAAGCCAAAGGGGCCGGGTGCAGTGGCTCACGTCTGTAATCCCAGCACTTTGGGAGGCCAAGGCGGGAGGATCACGAGGCCAGGAGATCCGAGACCATCCTGGCTGATATGGTGAAACCTCGTCTCTACTAAAATAACTAAAAATTAGCCAGGCCTGGTGTTGCATGCCTGTAGTCCCAGCTACTCGGGAGGCTGAGGCAGAGGAATCGCTTGAACCTAGGGGGTGGAGGTTGCAGTGAGCCGAAATCGTGCCACTGCACTCCAGCCTGGCAACAGAGTGGGACTCTTTCTCAAAAAAAAAAAAAAGAAAAAAAAAGAAAGAAAAAGCCAAAGGCAGATTGAGCTAAGGCCTCTGAAATTTTCTAAAATAAGGAAAAGGTTATTTTAAAGGGGCTTTAAAATTATCTGGGGAACAAGAAGGACAAGAAAAGGATAAATTCTCCTTGGAACCAATAGTGCTTTGTTTATAGATAACAAAATGTATATCTTTTCAGGTATTATCTTGCTATAATCTTTATCAATGAGTGGTTTTTCATTTGGAAGGGTAGAAAATATATTTGAATTTATAATATTCAAAAAGAACACTTGAACTGATAATACTAAATAATAAATACAGAACAGAAAAGGAGGTAG
>NW_012102032.1:2938293-2947285 GCF_000951045.1 Mandrillus leucophaeus
GATTACAGATGTGAGCCTCCGTGCCCTCATATTTAAACTGAGGTTTAAATATGCTCAATTATAAAGGTGGTCTCATCAAAAGAGAAAAGGGACTAAACTTACACCCAAACAAAAAATAGCAAAACAAACGCCCCAAACATATATAACAATAAATAGAAAATTAAAAAGGCATTAAAAGTAGAGTATGTAGTATTCCATGATCTTCCAAAATATGTGTGATAAAGAAGAAAAATTTCTACAAACTTTAGACTGGTTAACTTGACTTTAATTCCTGGAAAAATTATTTGAGAATTTATTAAACAGATGGTCTGAAAGGTTTTGTAGTGATCACAAGGAGCAACATGGATTCATCAGTCTTACAGCTGGGTGTGGCAGTGTGCATCTGCAGTCGCAGCTACTACAGGCTGAGGTGGGACGATTGCTTGAGCCCAGGAGTTAGAGGTTGCAGTGAGCTATGACCACATCACTGCACTCTAGCCTGGGCGATCGAACAAGACCCTGTCTCTAAAACAAAAACAAAACGAAAAACCAAGTCTTGTCAGAATAACATTTCCTTTTTTTGAGGCAGAAGAAGGAAATCCTGTAACTGTTTGGGTTGTAGTAAGACATACGATTGTTTTTCATTTTATCCTTGTGAACATGTTGGGCAAATGTTGGTCTGATCAGTGGAACCAGCTGCATATCAGAATCATATAGGTTCTGTGGCTGTTCTAGATCTGGGCTGTCCTATTTGCATAACCTAATGTGGCTATATAAATTTAAATTTAGGCTGGGCGCAGTGGCTCATGCCTGTAATCCCAGCACTTTGGGAGGCTGAGGCAGGTGGATCACCTGAGGTCAGTAGTTCCAGACCAGCCTGGCCAACATGGTGAAACCCCCATCTCTACTAAAGAAATACAAAAAATTAGCCAGGCGTGGTGGCGGGTGCCTGTAATCCCAGCTTCTCGGGAGGCTGAGGCAGGAGAATCTCCTGAATCTGGGAGGTGGAGGTTGCAGTGAGCTGAGATTGCACTCCAGCCTGGGCAACAAGAGTGAAACTCCATTTCAAATAAAAAAAAAGAAAAAAAAAGAAAAAGAAATGAAATTTACATTTAAGGTGGTTAAATGAAAAATAAGCATTAAGTTCTTCACCTACTGATTGGACAGCGCCGATATAGAATATTTCCAGCATCATGGAAAGTTTTATTGGACAATGCCGCCCTAGAGATTCTGATTCTGTAGGTCTGGGGTGTTCCAAATTTGGCAGTCTCTCTAGAGATGACCTATATAGTTGGCAGAATTGTAACTACTTGATTCTTCAGGTTGTACCTCCTATTAATTCCCCACATAACCCTTTGTTTCAGGCAGGCTGTCTGTTGGTGCTCTGTGAAAGTCCCTTACAACTTCCCTTCAGCCTCCCTTCTTTTGCTGCTACCTGCTTTTGGTGAATGCTATTGGCTGTTTTTCTTTCTCAGCATCTGTTCTCCTTTCCTGCCTACCAGAGTGTAGACATGCAGTGCATAATTATGTTTTGGTCAACAATGGACCAAATATATATGGCAGTGGTCCCAGAAGATTATAATAGCATATTTTTACGTACTCTTATGTTCAGATGTTTAGATATAAAAATACCATGTGTTACCACTGCCTACAGTATTCAGCACAGTAACATGCTGTACAGATTTGTAGCCCAGGAGCAGTAGGCTATACCATATAGCCTGAGTGTATATATACAATCTCTGTGTAAGTACACTGTGATGTTCACATATGAAACTGCCTAACCATGTATTTCTCAGAACGTATTCCTGTCATTAAGTGACACATGACTATACTGACTTTCTTGAGATGTGTGTTGTCCCTCATAGCCATGTGCCTGAGATGAAGCTGGCCTCATCCTCGGCTCCAGGGGTGCATCTGATTGGCATAGGGAATGGACTTTATTTTTTAACTAACAGTGGTTGAGGAATGGGTTTGTAACCCAAATGACATGTGAGTAAGGATAGTCTGGAAGTAGGTAACCAGGAAGACTTTACTCACTGCTAAGACAACCCTGAGAAGAGAAGGCTTCTTCTGGACACTGTGTAGAATTGTGATACCTAGAACCGTTAAAGCCATTTGCTGTCAGCTTGAGGGTAAAGGTACCATCCAGGAATATTAGAGCTGTCAGATGGAAAAAACTGAGTCCTTACATTGTTCAGTTGCTGAATAAATCGGCCCGGAAGTCTTTCCTTTTTCTGAAGTTATTGTGGAATGATAATACATTTTCTTTTCTTTATCTTTTTTTTTTTTTTTTTGAGACAGAGTTTCACTCTTATTGCCCAGGCTGGAGTGCAGTGGCGCAATCTCAGCTCACTGCAACCTCCGCCTCCCAGGTTCAAGCAGTTCTCCTGCCTCAACCTCCCGAGTAGCTAGGATTACAAGCGCCTGCCACCATGCCCAGCTAATATTTTGTATTTTTAGTAGAGATGAGGTTTCACCATGTTGGTCAGGCCGGTTTCAAACTCCTGACCTCAGGTGATCCACCCACCTCGGCCTTCCAAAGTGCTGGGATTACAGGCATGAGACACCGCATCCAGCCTGTTTTTTCTTTTTTTAAGATGAGGTCTTGCTCTGCTGCCCAGGCTAGAGTGCAGTGACACCATCATGGCTGACTGCAGTCTCGACCTCTCAGGCTCAAGCGTCCTCCCACCACAGCCTCCCGAGCAGCTGGGACCACAGGTGTGTGCCACCATGCCCAGCTAAAAATTTGTGTACTAATAAGTTAAAAATTAGCTACTCAGGAGGCTGAAGTGGGAGGATTGCTTGAGCCCGGGAGGCTGCGGCTGCAGGGAGCCGTGATTGCACCACTGCACTCCAGCCTGGGCAACAGAGTGACCCCGTTTCAAAAATAGAAAAAAAAATTTTGGAAAAAAATTAGATGGTTGCATCTGTACTGAACAACTGTAGACTTTTTTCCTTATCATTTATTCCTTCCACAATATAGTGTAACAACTATGTACATAGCATTTACATTGTATTAGGTATTATAAGTAATCTAGAGATGACTTAAAGTATATAGGAGGATGTGTACAGTTTCTATGCAAATACTACACAATTTCATATAAGGGACTTGAGCATCTGTGGATTTTGTTATCCTGGAACCAATCTCCCACAAATACTGAGGGTTGACTGTACTTTTAGAATATGGCATCCAAACATGACTTCTTTGGTTCTGCTATAATCCTTAAATTGTTTGATTTCTTGGTCTTGTTTCTTCAACTTAATTGCAAGTTCTTTAGAAGCTCAAACATCATAGGACCTTGTATATAAATAGCCAAGTATCTGTTTTTTCCCTTGCCCTTCTAAATCTGTGATTACATATATAGTATAAGCTTAGGGAAACATTTATTGGTCGACAATGCAGAAGTTAACTAAACTGATTTAACAGTCTTTGAAGATGTTTGAAATAAAAATTTTATCATTTATTTTCTAGCTGTCACCACTGACTAAAGAAGAGAAAACTGCGGCAGAGCAATTCAAATCTCACATGCCAGATTTATGAAGAAATGGATCTGGAAAGGAAACTAACAGAGAAGAGCTTAATTCCAGAGAAATTTAGGAAGATGTTTTGTTAACCCTTGATGTCTAGAGATTGGGGGCTGGTGAAGGAGGTTTGGCTTCAATGACTGGATAATGATGTCTTTCATGAGAGAGACTATAAGGGCAGATAATATATGAATAAAGTTCAGCCAAAAGGGTCAAAGGAGAATAAAATGATTTAAATATATGTATACACGCATGCACACACACACTTAGTCTTGCAATTTCAGGCAAGAAAGTCTCAACACTATTTTGCATCTGTTTTCTTTTTCTAAGTCATGATAATGTAGATGTTCTGGTCTATCATAAAAGAATGTTTATGTACATTTCAGTCATTCAATATGTGGCTTTGGAAATTAAAGTATAGCTAAAATATTTGTATTACACATTATATATAATTTCATTTTGTAAATGTTGATTGCGCATGTGGCCACATTATTGTTGAGACTGCTTTTATGTGACCTGTAGTCTCCCACAAAACCTAAAGTAATAACCTGGCTTTTCTGTGATAGCCACTTTTGCGTATTTTTTTTCCCTATTTCCCTTGCCTGCTAATGTTGAGCAGCATGAACTTGCTTTCTAATACTGTTTTAGGCTGTCCCTGGTGTATTTCAATAATACCTTTGTTTTCCTTCAGCCTTTATTACTGTAATTGTTCATTCTACATGAAAGCTAAGAAACTGAAATTAGAAGAGCACTTACCTGCTACTTGCCAATTTTGTGTGAGTGTGTTATATGTGTCAATTTCCCTTTAAAATAACTATTTATTTTAAAATAACTATTGGCAATAAGGAAACTGTTCAAAGTAGAGGCAGATCATGATACAAAGGTGTTAATCACAGGGTTGTTTATGATAGCAATGTACATACACATTTGGCTAGTACTAGGTGAATAGGAAAATAAATCATGTTGTATGTATACAATAAGAGGTCAAGTTGCCAATAAATTATTACTGTTAATGTTCTGGGAAATGCTGAAACTATGCTAAGTGGGGGAGAGGGAAAGCAGGTATTGCAGTTTTGTAATGAAGATTGGGCTTTGGAGTCATATCTGAGATGTAAGTAGCAGGTTTTAAATTCTAGCTATGACCCTGGGCAGATCACTTAACTTTTGAGTGTCAGAATGTTTGGAAGGCAAGACAGTAAAGTGTTTTAATACAGGGTTCAGTATTTAGTAAGCCTTCAATAAGTGATATTACATACATGTAATAAAAACTAAGCATTGAAAGGACTAGGAAAAATGTATCAAATGTTAGTTCTCTGCAGGTTATAGAATTATACTTTTACGTAATTTTAAAATTTCAGTTATGAGCATGTTTGTCCATTAAACTTACAATAGCTGAAAAACAGGGTTGTGAGAACAGCTTCACTTAAAATTGTCTTGTCTAGTTTGAGTATTTCAAGAACAGAAAGCTTCCTTTTTTTTTTTTTTTTTTGAGACGGAGTCTCACTCTGTCGCTCAGGCTGGAGTGCAGTGGTACGCTCTTAGTTCAATGCAACCTCCGCCTCCCAGGTTCAAGCAGTTCTCTGCCCCACCCTCCCGAGTAGCTGGAATTACAGGTGCCTGCCACCACGCCTGGCTAATTTTTTGTATTTTTAGTACAGATGGGTTTTCACCATCTTGGCCAGGCTCGTCTTGAACTCCTGATGGTGATCCACCCACCTCAGCCTCGCAAAGTGCTGGGATTACAGGCGTAAGCTACCATGCCCAGCCGCCTTTTTTTTAATTACAGAGAAGTAAGTTACACCTTAGTATCAGATATTAATTTTCTTCAGTGTTCAGGCAATTAGTATTTAGAAAGTTCTTGTCATGAGATGGCTCTGGGATGTGATGATGATTGTTGGGATTGAAAAAATGGTAGTATCATGGAGAGATCATAATAAATTCTTATTATAATAGTATTAAAAGTGGTTTTGCTTTCAGTTAGGGAGAAAAATTAGATTGTACTATTTTTCCTCTATGATTTCCTTCAGTTATCTTCCAAATGTTATTTTTCCCCCACAGCCCCCTTAACATTGTTCTCTATGCACTTCTCAATACATTTTCATTTGTTTTTCAAGCCTCTTTGTGGATGACTCCTAAATACAACTTCTTCCTCTAGCTCTAGATCCATATTTCCAATAAAATCCCCTACCTGAATATTGAAATTAAACATGTCCAGAATACTTACTGATTTTACTGTTAATAGCCACTACTCTGTGGTTTGGAATTAAAATCTGTATAACTAATTTGCATCCCTTTATCTTCTTAGTCAATAAAACCTACAATTCTCTCTCTAAAATGGTCATAGTATACAACCTCCACATTATCTTCACACCTCCTTAATTTAGATCTTTTGTTTCTCATCTGGATTATAATTGTTTTATCCTATGTGACTATAGTGTTTTTATGTCTTAAGTTATAAATAATACATGTTTAAGAATTTAAAAATCACAGGGATGGCCAGGCGTGGTGGTTCACGCCTGTAACCCCAGCACTTTGGGAGGTCGAGGCAGGAAGATCACAAGGTCAAGAGATCGAGACCATCCTGGCCAACATGGTGAAACCCCGTCGCTACTAAAAATACAAAAATTAGCTGGGCGTGGTGGCATGTGCCTGTAGTCCCAGCTACTTGGGAGGCTGAGGCAGGGGAATCACTTGAACCCGGGAGGTGGAGGTTGCAGTGAGTTGAGATCGCACCATTGTACGCTGGCTTGGTGACAGAGTGAGACTCCGTCTCAAAAAAAAACCCCAAAAAACAAACAACAACAACAACAACAAACAGGCATGTAAATTCTCTAGAGGTAATCTGCAAATAATTTCTTCAGGCATTTCTACATGTATACAAATTTTAAAAAATTTTTTCAACAAAAGTAGGTTGATACTGTGCCTTGTACTACTGCTGTACTTAATTTTTTTTCATTTCATTATTTTATTTGAGACAGGGTCTCACTCTGTCACCCACGATAGAGTGCAGTGGCGCTATCATGGCTCACTGTAGCCTCTAGGGCTCAAGCAATCCTTCGGCCTCAGCCTGCCAAGTAGCTGGGACCACAGGTGCATGCCAACAACCCCTGCTAATTTTTGTATATTTTGTAGAGACTAGGTTTCATCATGTTGCCCAGGCTGGTCTCCAACTCCTGAGCTCAAGAGATCTGCCAGCCTCAGCTTCCCAAAGTCCTAGGATACGTGAGCCACTGCGCCCGGTCTTCAATTCTAATATATTTTTGTTACGTCACATATCCACCCTTCTTTTTAATAGCTGTAATCTATTATATGGCTATACCATACCTTTTTTTTTTTTTTTTTTTTAGACAGGATCTGGCTCTGTTGCCCAGGTCATAGTGCAGTGGTGTGATCTTGGATCACTGCAGCCTCAAAACTCCTGGGCTCAAGTGATTCTTCCATCTCAGCCTCCAGAGTAGCTGGGACCATAGGTGTGCACCACCATGCCCCCAGCTAAATATATAATCATTTTTATCAGTTCCTTATTGATAGACATTTAAACTCTATAACAGCAAGTTATACAAATAATATAACAAGTTGTAAAACATTAAGTTATTTAGGGATATATATGAAGTTAGGAGATTTTTCTTGTGGGGAGGGCAGCAAGGTCAGCCTTTAAGAGATTCTGATGGAGCAGACCATTGGCTCCCAAACCCCAGGGCTTGGCAATCCATGTGAGTTTAGCATCTTGCCAACTAAATTATTTATTTTTGCTCAAGTTATCCTTTTTGCTTGCAACCAACGGCCTCTAATCAGTTGTACAGGTTTCTAACTGTTCGATATTATGAACTAGTGCAGTAAGCCCTTCAACATTTTTGGATTCTTCGGCAAACATACAAGAATCTATCTTACTATTTACCATATAAGTATTGCAATTTGTCTTATTTGTCTTCTACACTGCGCCTTGAGAGCAAGGCCCACTCACTTCTCATTACTCTGAATCCCAAGTACAGCACTGCATTCTTTTTTTTTTTTTTTTTTTTTGAGACGGAGTTTCACTCTTGTTGCCCAGGCTGGAGTTCAATGGCGCCATCTCTGCTCATCGCAACCTCCGCCTCCCAGGTTCAAGCGATTCTCCTGCCTCAGCCTCTCTAGTAGCTGGGATTACAGGCATGCGCCACCACCACGCCTGGCTAATTTTGTATTTTTAGTAGAGACGGGGTTTCTCCATGTTGGTCAGGCTGGTCTCGAACTCCCGACCTCAGGTGATCCGCCCGCCTTGGCCTCCCAAAGTGCTGGGATTACAGGCATGAGCCACCACGCCTGGCCTAGCACTGCATTCTATAATTATTTTAAGTAAAATTGTCATAACATAAAATTAACCATCAACCATTTAAAAATGTACAACTGAGGGCATTTTCGTAAAAATAGCGTTATACAACCATCAGCTCCATGTAGTTCAAAGACCACAAATAATTCTTACTGAAAGCATTTTTCAGTCTCAGATTAATCTTTCTAAATTATATCTTGTTCATGACCCACGTAGTTAAAATAAATTGTTGCTACCCACCACCTATAAGCCTAAATGCCTGATATTCAAGAACTTGTTTCTAGATTATTAGTGATTCTCTACATGTGCACTCCAGGTCGATTAAGTATAATTACTTGTTTGCAATAAATACAGGAAAAATTAAACTCAAAGTATGAATTTGATGTGCCCTCTTTGTCTCACACACCTTCAATTCTTGCAATCTTTACACATCTCTTCTGGCAGGAAATTGTAGAAAGCAGATCCCATTTATAGGAAAGATGAATATCGCTGATACCCTTTCAATAGTCCCACTGCGACAACTTACTTATGCGGCAAGAATGAAGTGTGGGATGTGGGAATGAAGTCTTCACAGTGTGTGGTCCCGTCCACTCACCACCGGAATGAGAAATGACACCTCTTCAGGCTTCACAGTCTGGAGCCTTCTAACTCAATTTGCTTTGGTAGGTGGAACCCAAGTCCTACAAACCTTAGACTCTTTCTTCCAGAGAGAACCACTAACCACTAACCCTGTGCACCAGGGTTTCTCAAAGTGCGGGCCACAGGCCACCTGCTACCGAATCACACACAATGTTGGGTGAAAACGTGGATGGCCTGGGCCCCACCCTAAAAATCTCAGAGTCCGAATACCTAGGGGTGTGGCTCCGAAGACCGCTTTCCACTAGTGCGCCAGGTGGCTCCGTCTTTGGCGCGCAAGTTTGAGAGCCGTGGGTCCCCGCCCTCCGCCGAGGTGGGCGGGGCGTAGCGGAGCCCCACGCTCAGACCGCCTACGCAGGCTGGGGCCGGAGGCACGCAACCCTGAGGCAGCGAGTCGCCAAGTCTCGTGTGTGCCCTGCAACGCGGGAACTAGGCGAACCTTCCACGCTCCTCCCCTCCTTTCTCCTCCCGTAGCGTCCTGCGCGCATGCGCTTCGCGGCTTCTCTCGCCGCCTCGCCCCCAGCTGTCCTGGTTACAGTTGGT
>NW_012102032.1:2952515-2953214 GCF_000951045.1 Mandrillus leucophaeus
TTTTTTTTTTTTTTTTTTTTAGACAGGATCTGGCTCTGTTGCCCAGGTCATAGTGCAGTGGTGTGATCTTGGATCACTGCAGCCTCAAAACTCCTGGGCTCAAGTGATTCTTCCATCTCAGCCTCCAGAGTAGCTGGGACCATAGGTGTGCACCACCATGCCCCCAGCTAAATATATAATCATTTTTATCAGTTCCTTATTGATAGACATTTAAACTCTATAACAGCAAGTTATACAAATAATATAACAAGTTGTAAAACATTAAGTTATTTAGGGATATATATGAAGTTAGGAGATTTTTCTTGTGGGGAGGGCAGCAAGGTCAGCCTTTAAGAGATTCTGATGGAGCAGACCATTGGCTCCCAAACCCCAGGGCTTGGCAATCCATGTGAGTTTAGCATCTTGCCAACTAAATTATTTATTTTTGCTCAAGTTATCCTTTTTGCTTGCAACCAACGGCCTCTAATCAGTTGTACAGGTTTCTAACTGTTCGATATTATGAACTAGTGCAGTAAGCCCTTCAACATTTTTGGATTCTTCGGCAAACATACAAGAATCTATCTTACTATTTACCATATAAGTATTGCAATTTGTCTTATTTGTCTTCTACACTGCGCCTTGAGAGCAAGGCCCACTCACTTCTCATTACTCTGAATCCCAAGTACAGCACTGCATTCTTTTTTTTTTTTTTTTTTTTTT
>NW_012102032.1:2954299-2957321 GCF_000951045.1 Mandrillus leucophaeus
AGAAAGGAGCCGCGGCCACTGCTCGCCCTACCTCTGCGCCCCGGGGCGGGCGCGCCGGTAAAAATGGCGAAATGGGGGTAGTCGGCGCTGGACCTGAAGCGATGGGGCACGCAGGTGGGGCTGTTGTCGGAGCCCCCTGACGTGGGCGCCGGGCTTCTCTAGGTGATTTGATCTGGCGACCTCGGGCCGGCGCCTGAGGTCAGACTACGGAGCCCGCGGGTCGCCAACGGCCTCGCCGAGAGCCGGAGGCAATGGATGAACAGAGCGTGGAGGTGAGGGGGTTGTGAGGGTGGCGGTTAGTCCCCGCCCCCACCCGATGAGCGGTTTTTGTTCGGGGAGCCGTGCCCATGTCCTCCCTCCGGTAGGGCACCCCTACCCCACACCCCTGCCGCTGTGGAGAGGGCTGGCCCTGTACCAAGGACGCCGTTCTCATTCTGCAGCGCTCCGGGTGTCTTGTGCTCACTGTTCCGCAGTCAGGTGGTGCGTATCCTGGAGTTTTCAAGGATGTCTTGGCACAGGTACTCATCCCCACCGGGTATTTACAAACTGCATCCTGTTCCGAGCAAAACTGCAGATTCATCAAATGGACGTACCCTGCCACTCGCCACCAGTCCTTACGAGTTCTTGAGCTGATCTAAATCTCCTTCCAAATGGATAATCATCTTTCCCTCTCAGTGGCACATTTTGCAAGCTTCTGCCCTTCCTTCCTAGATTGAATCAGCATATATTATCTCATGTGTAGTTTCCAGAACAAACTCTTCTTTTTATAACTGATTCTTGTAAGCTGTGAGTTAAAATAGTTGGAATATGTAGGATATGTAAGTAAAGGCTAGGAATATTTTTTAAAAGATTGTTTATTGAACTTAATTGTATAATCATTATCAAATTTTGAACCTTTCAGATACTGAAATAGGAAATCCTTGCGCTTTAGTAAGAGGTAACTGTGTTATGGATATTCCACTTGAAACTAGTCATTCTGTAGTCTTGTTGTCCACGCCGTTGCAGGTTACAGAATCTGCATCTCCCAGGTTCTTTCTGGCCCTACAGAGTCAGGATGAGATTCATGAGTAATTTTCTCCTTAATTCCTCATGTAAAGTATTATAAAGGTTTTGTAAACTTATCTTGGTTTTAGGAGGGTTTAATTCTAGAATGGAGGGTTTAATTCTAGAATGGAGTGAAAGTAAATGTCAGTACTATAAAAACAAAGTATACAATACAATAACAGTACGTTTAATTGTATCTTTTTTCTTGTTAAAAACTTTTCAGTTAGTTCCTAAATTGATTAAACTGAGACTTGCAAAGATAATACTGTTTCTTGTATTTACATATTTTTGTTGTTGTTGTTCCCAAGATTGCTTTGAACTACCGTCAGCATTTTCAATTGGGGCAGAATCTCAGGTTCAAATAAGTAGCTAGTCGGTTTTAACATCAGGGCAGCAATTCAGATTTCTGGATTCTTAATTCATTTTCTTCTGGGTCACAGTGCACTGCCTTTAGGATAAGTGTCTTTTTAAACTTCTTTTTCCTCTAAATTATAAAATCAGTTTATACCTTTTGGAGAAATTGCAGAAAAAGTTAAAAAGTTCATGTTGTGTATTCAGTCATATAGTCTGCCTTTTTTCCTTTTTTTTTTTTTGAGACAGAGTCTCACTCTGTTACCCAGTCTGGAGTGCAGTGGCACCCTCTCGGCTCAATGCAACCTCCGCCTCACAGGTTCAAGCGATTCTCCTGTCTCAGCCTCCTGAGTAGCTGGGATTACAGGCGCACACCACCACGCCTGGCTAATTTTTGTATTTTCAGTAGAGACGGGATTTCACCATTTTGGCCAGGCTGGTCTCGAACTCCCGACCTCAAGTGATCCACCTGCCTCGGCCTTCCAAAGTGCTGGGATTACAGTCATGAACCATTGTGCCTGGGCCTTTTTTCCTTGCTGTTGTACATTATATGCATTTTTCTGTTATCATTAGATGAAGAACTATTTCTAGTGACTAATCTTTGTGTAACTGCCGTAATTTACTTAATATTCGGACATTCGGGCTGTACCTAGATTCTTGCCCTTATAATTACTGCTTCAGTGAAAATTTTTCTACATAAGTCTGTGTTTGCATTTCCTATATTTTCCTTAGAATAGAATCATCATGAAGCTTAGAAAAATGGAAGTACATTTTCCAGATATTTTAAGGTACTCTGGACCTTGACCAACCAAATCCTGATATGGAATATAGTTAAAATAGAGATATCAGCCCAAAATAAATGTAAATGTTGAGTTGTTTTGAGCTTGCCTTTTACTCTTGATTCAGTAGCCTAAACTGGTGGATCTTACATCTTCTATTGTTTTCAGAGCATTGCTGAGGTTTTCCGATGTTTCATTTGTATGGAGAAATTGCGGGATGCACGCCTGTGTCCTCATTGCTCCAAGCTGTGTTGTTTCAGCTGTATTAGGGTAAGTTGTATTTCTTTTTACATGTAGCTAGTATATATAGTATATATTGTAAGGATTAACCATTTCCCTTATCTTTTTATTTTACATTTTTTTGCCCTAAAGTGCTTGCTTGCATTGTGCTTGGGGTTGAGGAATACTAAGGTAAATGACAAATTGCCTGCCTTGAAGGATCCTAAATCTAATTGAGGGAATGGAGTTTAGAATGTTTATATTGAAGAATGTGTGGTATCATAAAGAGACACTAAAGAAGTGCTGTGGGGCTCAGAAGAGGACTAGTTTATATGCGTTTGGTGAGTAAGATGGAGAAAAAGTGTTTAATCTTAAATAGCTGCAAGACACTCTAGAGATAAATATAATCTAGGGGCTTTAAAACTTGAGTGTTGGCACTTTGGGAGGCTGAGATGGGTGGATGACAAGGTCAAGAGATCGAGACCATCCTGGCCAACATGGTGAAACCCTGTCTCTACTAAAAATACAAAAATTAGCTGGGCGTGGTGGCATGCGCCTGTGTCCCAGCTACACAGGGGGCTGAGGCAGGAGAATCACTTGAACCTGGGAGGGCAGAGGTTGCAGTGAGC
>NW_012102032.1:2957371-2965654 GCF_000951045.1 Mandrillus leucophaeus
CTCAGCCTCCTGAGTAGCTGGGATTACAGGCGCACACCACCACGCCTGGCTAATTTTTGTATTTTCAGTAGAGACGGGATTTCACCATTTTGGCCAGGCTGGTCTCGAACTCCCGACCTCAAGTGATCCACCTGCCTCGGCCTTCCAAAGTGCTGGGATTACAGTCATGAACCATTGTGCCTGGGCCTTTTTTCCTTGCTGTTGTACATTATATGCATTTTTCTGTTATCATTAGATGAAGAACTATTTCTAGTGACTAATCTTTGTGTAACTGCCGTAATTTACTTAATATTCGGACATTCGGGCTGTACCTAGATTCTTGCCCTTATAATTACTGCTTCAGTGAAAATTTTTCTACATAAGTCTGTGTTTGCATTTCCTATATTTTCCTTAGAATAGAATCATCATGAAGCTTAGAAAAATGGAAGTACATTTTCCAGATATTTTAAGGTACTCTGGACCTTGACCAACCAAATCCTGATATGGAATATAGTTAAAATAGAGATATCAGCCCAAAATAAATGTAAATGTTGAGTTGTTTTGAGCTTGCCTTTTACTCTTGATTCAGTAGCCTAAACTGGTGGATCTTACATCTTCTATTGTTTTCAGAGCATTGCTGAGGTTTTCCGATGTTTCATTTGTATGGAGAAATTGCGGGATGCACGCCTGTGTCCTCATTGCTCCAAGCTGTGTTGTTTCAGCTGTATTAGGGTAAGTTGTATTTCTTTTTACATGTAGCTAGTATATATAGTATATATTGTAAGGATTAACCATTTCCCTTATCTTTTTATTTTACATTTTTTTGCCCTAAAGTGCTTGCTTGCATTGTGCTTGGGGTTGAGGAATACTAAGGTAAATGACAAATTGCCTGCCTTGAAGGATCCTAAATCTAATTGAGGGAATGGAGTTTAGAATGTTTATATTGAAGAATGTGTGGTATCATAAAGAGACACTAAAGAAGTGCTGTGGGGCTCAGAAGAGGACTAGTTTATATGCGTTTGGTGAGTAAGATGGAGAAAAAGTGTTTAATCTTAAATAGTTGCAAGACACTCTAGAGATAAATATAATCTAGGGGCTTTAAAACTTGAGTGTTGGCACTTTGGGAGGCTGAGATGGGTGGATGACAAGGTCAAGAGATCGAGACCATCCTGGCCAACATGGTGAAACCCTGTCTCTACTAAAAATACAAAAATTAGCTGGGCGTGGTGGCATGCGCCTGTGTCCCAGCTACACAGGGGGCTGAGGCAGGAGAATCACTTGAACCTGGGAGGGCAGAGGTTGCAGTGAGCCGAGATAGCGCCACTGCACTCTAGCCTGGTGACAAAGTGAGACTCCATCTCAAAAAACAAAACAAAAAACAAAATTTGAATGTTGGCTGGGAGCGGTGGCCCAGGCCTGTAATCTCAGCACTTTAGGAGGGCGAGGCGGGCGGATCATGGGGTCAGGAGTTTGAGACCAGCCTGACCAACATGGTGAAACCCCGTCTCTACTAAAAATACAAAAATTAGCTGAGTGTGGTGGTGTGTGCCTGTAATCCCAGCTACTGAGGAGGCTGAGGCAGGAGAATTGCTTGAACCCAGGAGGCAGAGGTTGCAGTGAGCCGAGATCACGTCAGTGCACTCCAGCCTGGGCGACAGAGCGAGACTGTGTCTCAAAAAACCAAGAAAACATTATGAGGAAGTTTGGTTGTGTGTGCCAGTGTCCAATAGCACATCTACAGAGCATAGTTGAAAACTGCCTTGTTCACATTCCTCTTCAATTATTTATTTTCCTGAGAAAATCAAAGAGGTCACATGCTCTTCACCTCAAACTTCCTGTTTCGGCTGGGCACGGTAGCTCACGCCTGTAATCCCAGAATTTTGGGAGGGTGAGGTGGGTGGATCACCTGAGGTCAGGAGTTCGAGACCAGCCTGATCAATATGGTGAAACCCTGTCTCTACTAAAAATACAAAAATTAGCCGGGCATGGTGGCATGTGCCTGTAGTCCCAGCTACTCAAGAGGCTGAGACAGGGGAATCACTTGAACCTGGGAGGCAGAGGTTGCAGTGGGCCACTGCACTCCAACCTGGCGACAGAGCGAGACTTCATCTCAAAAAAAAAAAAAAGAAAAGAAAATTTCTGTTTCCTTATTCTTGCCTAAGGAAGATAAATACGCCTTTGTCAAGAGTAGTATTGGTAACACTTAAATTATTTTTTTCTAGTCACACAGCTCACAATTGATGGTACTGGATTTGAACCCATTAAGTTCAAGAACTCTATAGCCTTTTCTTTGTCACTGCACCATGTGCAGAAGACCAAGTTAAATATGATGTTGGTTCTCATACTCCTAAAACTAAGAGATTCAATCTTTCTTGGCCTTCTTTCCTCAGCTGTAGAATTCAGATAGGATTTGCTTTACAGGGTGGTTGTGGCATTAAATGAGATAAGCTAAGAAGTAATTAAGAAATTATAAAATACTGTATCTACTTATTTGTAAGGTATTTAGTTGTTAAAATAGCAACTAATACACATTAACACTTACCTATGTTTTAATAAACAGTGAAACTGATGGTAGAGAAATTAAGTAATTGGCCTCCATTACTATAGTTAATTAAGTGGTAGAATCTGGATCTGGGCTGATTTTTTTGATGAAGGTCCCATATGCTTATGGTATTTGGTTGTTACCTTATGCCTCATTGATTCTATATTTTTTCATTGTTACATCTTCTTCCTCCTGCCCCTTAAATGCATTTATTTCTTAATTTCTTAAGATCTTGTTGCTTCGTTCTCTACTCTGAGGTTTCTGGGAGTGTTCATCTACTTTGGGAAATTTGATTTACTTTAGCAGCTTTAGCTATCATCTCTCTGCATGGCTCCTAAATCTATTCCTTCAGCAGTAACTTGTGGATGTCTTGTCTTGTTGTCCTTCTAGCATCTTAAACTTTGTTGAAGATCAAATTATTCGTGTTATTTTCTCAAACCAACTCTAAGTTCATACTTTTTGTTCTGTTCTGCCAGTCAAACTGGAAACTTTATACCAGTGATTTTTTTATTTTCTATTTTTATTGCAACCTCTGCCTCCCAGGTTCAAGCGATTCTCCTGCCTCAGACTCTCGAGTTGCTGGGAGTATAGGCGCACTCCACCATGCCCAGCTGTTTGTGTGTGTGTGTGTGTGTGTGTGTGTGTGTGTGTGTGTATATATAATTTTTTTTTTTTTTGTAGAGATGGGGTTTCACTGTGTTGCCCAGGCTGGTCTTGAACTCCTGACCTCAACTGATCTGCCCTCCTTGGCCTCCCAAAGTGCTGGAATTACTGGCATGAGCCACCGCGCCTGGCCTATACCAATGATTTTTAAGTGCAATTAGTTATTATCTCCCGGTTTCACTTATATTTGTCTTACCTTTCTATTTTTATCATTAGCGTGCTAATAGAGAAGTATGAACATTGGTTACCTCATGCTTAGATTATTTAATTACTTTCTATCTGATCTCTCAGGTTTGAGTCTTTTCTTATCTCCAGTCCATTTTCTGTCCTGCTGCTATATTAATATTTTTCACTGGTGTCTTTTTTTTCCCAGAAGCCTCAGAAATTTATTACATAAAGAATAAAGTCCAAGAATGTTAGCCTTGTGTTCAGACCGTCCAGATCTGATTCTGACCTTTCTTTCTAGGGCTGTCTTGGTTCCTGAATGCACTGATCATTTGTTCATTCATTCAGCAAATATTAATTGCTTGCCTACTTGTTTTCAAGCCAGTCATTTTTTACTAGGTATAATTGACATACAATAAACTACACATGTTTAAAGTGTACAGTTTTTTATTTGTTTTGTTCTTTTTTTTATTTTTTTTTGAGATGTTGTTTCGCTCTTGTTGCCCAGCCTGGACTGCAATGATGCGATCTCCCCTCACTGCAACCTCCATCTCCTGGGTTCAAGTGATTCTCCTGCCTCAGCCTTCCAAGCAGCTGGGATTATAGGCATGCATCACCATGCCTGGCTAATTTTGTATTTTTAGCAGAAACAGGGTTTTACCATGTTGGTCAGGTTGGTCTCAAACTCCTGACCTCAGGTAATCTACCCACCTCAGCCTCCCAAAGTGCTAGGATTATAGATGTGAGTCACTGCGCCTGGCCAAGTGTACAGTTTTGACATATATATCCTCTTGTGAGACTATCACTGCAGCCAAGTTAGTGAATGTATCTGTCATCCCCAAAACTTTCCTTGTGCCTCTTGGTAATTCCTCCCTCTACTTACCTTGTCCCCAGGCAACCACTGATCTGTTTTCTGTCACAATAGATAGGTTTGCTTCAGAGATGGGGGGATGGAAAAAGAGGAAAAAGATAAGTTTGCATGTTCTGGAATTTTACACAAATGAAAATCATACAATATGTACTCTTAGGGATCTGGCTTTTTTCACTCAGCAAAAATACTGTGTGTATCAGTAGTATTCCTTTTTATTGCTAAGTAGTATTCCATTGTATGTATTTACCACAATTTGTTTATGCATTCACCTATTGATGAACATATGGCATGTTTACAGTTTTTGCTATGACAATGAAAATTGCTGCGACTTTTGTGTACAAGAAGCTTTCTTTTCTCTTGGGTAAATAATTAGGAATGGAATGGATAGAGATTATATGGTAGATGTGTGTTTAACATTTTGAAAATTGCCCAGCTGTCTTCTAAAATACTTGTATCTGAGAGCTAAACAATGAGCATACGTGGACATAAAGGGGGAAATGCTAGACACCAGGGACTTCAAAAGAGGGAGAGGAGAAGAGGGATGAAGGTTAAATTAAAAAAAGGATTGGGAGACCAAAGCGGGCGGATCACCTGAATTCGAGAGTTCGAGACCAGCTTGACCAACATGGAAAACCCCGTCTCTAATAAAAATAGAAAATTAGCCAGGCATGGTGGTGCGTGCCTGTAATCCCAGCTACTCGGGAGGCTGAGGCAGGAGAATCTCTTGAATCTGGAAGGTGGAGGTTGCAGTGAGCCGAGATCGTGCCATTGTACTCCAGCCTGGGCAACAAGAGCAAAACTCTGTCTCAAAGAAAAAAAAGGAAATAGTTTTATAATTTTACATTCTCACCAGCAGTGAATGAGAGTTCCAATTCCTCCACATTAATGCTAGCAGTTGGTATGTTTGGTTTTGTGAATTTTAGCCATTCTCGGGGTATGTAGCCATTCTTAGCGGTATCTCCTTGTTTTAGTTAGCGTTTCTCTGTTGAGTGATGATGTTAGCATCTTTTCCAGGAGTTATTTACCATCCATATGTTGTCTTTGGTAAGGGGTCTGTTCAGTGCCCCCCGTTTTGTGCTAAATAAATATAACAAAATTTCCATTTTACCCATATTTAAGGGTACAGTTCAGTGTCTTTAATTACATCCATGATGTTGTATAACCATATCACTGTTTCCAAAACCTTTCATCACCCCAAACAGAAAGTCCGTACCCATTAAAAAAAAAAAGAAAAAAGAAAATAAACATAAGTAAACATAGGAAAAGTATTTTAAAAATACAGTATAAAAGATATAAAAATAGTACACCTATGTAGGGCAGCTTCATTCTAATCTTATAAGACTACTGTAGTATACGCGGTCCATCATTTACCCATACATCTTTATGTGACACATGACTATATACCACCTTTCGTTTATCCTTTTTTTTTTTTTTTTTTTGACAGAGTCTTGCTCTGTCGCCAGGCTGGAACTGGAGTGCAGTGGCGCGATCTCGGCTCACTGCACCCTCCGCCTCCCAGGTTCAAGCGAGTCTCCGGCCTCAGCCTCCTGAGTAGCTGGGACTACAGGCGCGTGCCACCACACCCAGCTAATTTTTGTGTTTTTAGTAGAGTTGGGGTTTCACCATGTTGGCCAGGATGGTGTTGATCTCTTGACCTGTGATCCACCCTCCTTGACCTCCCAAAGTGCTGAGATTACGGGCATTGAGCCACTGTGCCCAGCCTATTTATCCATTTTTATCTCTTGATATACACTTGGGTTGTTTTCACCTTTTGGGTATTGTTAATAGTTCTGTTGTTAACAATTATCTGTTTGAGTTCCTGCTTTCATTTCTTTTGAATATATATCTAGGAGTGAAATTACTAGATCATATGGTGTTCTGTTTAACTTTATTATTTTTTTAAATTGTGGTAAAATATACCTAATGTAAGATTAGCCTTTTTTTTTTTTTTAAAAAAGAGACAGTGTCTCACTCTGTTACCCATGTTGGAGCGCAGTGACACAATCATTGCTCACTGCAGCCTCAATCTCTTGGGCTTGAGCAGTTGGCCTGCTTCATACTCTTGAGTAGCTGGGACCACAAACGTGTGCCATTGTGCCTGGTTAATTTTTTTATTTTTTGTAGAGACAGGGTTTTACTTTGTTGACCAAGTTGGCCTCAAACTCCTGGACTCAAGTGATCTGCCTGCCTTGGCCTCCCAAGTGCTAGGATTACAGATGTGAGCCACTTGGCTCAGTCAAATTTACGATTTTAACTGTATTTTTAAGAGTACAGTTTAGTGGCATTAAGTACATTCACATTGTTGTGCAGCCATAACCGCTATCCATCTTTAGTACCTTTTCATCATCCCAAACTGAAACTCTGTACTTGATAAACAATAAATTCTCATTATTCTCTTCCCTCTAGCCCCTTTAACCACTATTCTACCTTCTGTCTTTACACTGACTATTCTAAGTACCTCATATAAATGGAATCATAAAATATTTGTGTTTATTTCTACCTCTGTATTCTGTTCTGTTAGTCTCTATTTCTGTTCTTATGGTAGTACCACACTGCTTTGATTACTGTAGCTTTGTAGTAAGTTTTGAAATTAGTGTGAGTCCTCCAGCTTTTTCTTTTTTAAGGTAGTTTTAGCTATTTGGCATCCCTTGAGATTCCATGTGAATTTTAAATGCAGTTTTCTACCAATATAAAAAAGCACCATTGGAGTTTTAGTAGGGATTACATTGATTCTGTACATGCCTTTGAGTAATATTGCTGTCCTAAAAATATTAAATCTTATGATCCTTGAACGTGGGTGTCTTTCCATTTATTTAGGACTTCTCTAACTTCTTTCAGCAGTGTATTGTAGTTTTGCATGTATAAGTCTTTCTTTCTTTTTCTTTTTTATTTTTTTGAGACAGGATCTCGCTGTCACCCAGGCTGGAGTGCAGTGATGTGATCATGGCTCACTGCAGCCTCAACTACCTGGGTTCAAGCAATCCTCTTGTCTTGGCCTCCCAGTGCTGGAATTATAGGTGTGAGCCACCACAGTCAGCCTCCGTGTATGTCTTTCAAATTCTTGGTTCGTTTTTTTCCTAAGCATTTTATTCCTTTTGATGCTGTTGCAAATGTGTTATTTTCTTAATTTCATTTTTTGATTGTTCATTGCAAGCTTATAGAAATGCCAGTGTTTTTTGTGTGTTTATTTTGTATCCTGTAACTGCTGCATTTATTAGCTTTAACAATATTTTGTGGACTCTTTAGGGATTTTTACAGATAAGATCATGTCATCTGCAAAAAGATAATTTCACTTCTTTTTTAATTAAGATACTTTTTATTTCTTTATTTTGCCTAAGTACTATGGCTGGAATTTTTAGTACCTGCATTATGTTGAATAGAGATTGTAAAAGCTGGCATCCTTGTCGTCTTCTTGATCTTAAGGGGAATTTTTCCTGATCTTAAGGGGAAGAGTTAAAGCCTTTGAATCGTTGACTATGATTTTTATGAGTTTTTATATATGGCCTTTATCAAGTTGAGGAAGTTCCCTTCTATTTCTGTCTATTGAGTATTTTTGTCATGAAAGGATATTGGATTTTGTCAGATGCCTTTTCTGCATAATTGAGATGATCATAGTGGGGGTTTTCCATGAAGTGGTTTATCACATTGAATGATTTTTACAGTTGAACCATCTTTGTATTCTAGGAATAAATCCCACTTGGCCACAGTGTATAATCTTTTAAATATTCTGTTGAATTAGTTTTATTAGGATTTTGTTGAGGATTTCCCTAGCACAGTTTCTCTAGTAAATGTCTTAAACTCCCAGAGCAATACATATACATTAAAATTTTTCACATAGCATTATGAATGAGGATACACGGTGCATGTCAATAGTGATATCTCTGAGTATATTCTGAAGAAATGGAAGGAATTTAATAAATATTTATATTTTAAATTAATTTCAAATGCAGGATTAGGTGTTGGAAGTAGTATTTAATCAATCATGAACCCATGATCTAAGATTTTTAATGATTGCTGTAATTAATGTTTCTCAAAGAGCTTGTTTTCTGTAACAAAGTTGATT
>NW_012102032.1:2965704-2985808 GCF_000951045.1 Mandrillus leucophaeus
TAAGTACCTCATATAAATGGAATCATAAAATATTTGTGTTTATTTCTACCTCTGTATTCTGTTCTGTTAGTCTCTATTTCTGTTCTTATGGTAGTACCACACTGCTTTGATTACTGTAGCTTTGTAGTAAGTTTTGAAATTAGTGTGAGTCCTCCAGCTTTTTCTTTTTTAAGGTAGTTTTAGCTATTTGGCATCCCTTGAGATTCCATGTGAATTTTAAATGCAGTTTTCTACCAATATAAAAAAGCACCATTGGAGTTTTAGTAGGGATTACATTGATTCTGTACATGCCTTTGAGTAATATTGCTGTCCTAAAAATATTAAATCTTATGATCCTTGAACGTGGGTGTCTTTCCATTTATTTAGGACTTCTCTAACTTCTTTCAGCAGTGTATTGTAGTTTTGCATGTATAAGTCTTTCTTTCTTTTTCTTTTTTATTTTTTTGAGACAGGATCTCGCTGTCACCCAGGCTGGAGTGCAGTGATGTGATCATGGCTCACTGCAGCCTCAACTACCTGGGTTCAAGCAATCCTCTTGTCTTGGCCTCCCAGTGCTGGAATTATAGGTGTGAGCCACCACAGTCAGCCTCCGTGTATGTCTTTCAAATTCTTGGTTCGTTTTTTTCCTAAGCATTTTATTCCTTTTGATGCTGTTGCAAATGTGTTATTTTCTTAATTTCATTTTTTGATTGTTCATTGCAAGCTTATAGAAATGCCAGTGTTTTTTGTGTGTTTATTTTGTATCCTGTAACTGCTGCATTTATTAGCTTTAACAATATTTTGTGGACTCTTTAGGGATTTTTACAGATAAGATCATGTCATCTGCAAAAAGATAATTTCACTTCTTTTTTAATTAAGATACTTTTTATTTCTTTATTTTGCCTAAGTACTATGGCTGGAATTTTTAGTACCTGCATTATGTTGAATAGAGATTGTAAAAGCTGGCATCCTTGTCGTCTTCTTGATCTTAAGGGGAATTTTTCCTGATCTTAAGGGGAAGAGTTAAAGCCTTTGAATCGTTGACTATGATTTTTATGAGTTTTTATATATGGCCTTTATCAAGTTGAGGAAGTTCCCTTCTATTTCTGTCTATTGAGTATTTTTGTCATGAAAGGATATTGGATTTTGTCAGATGCCTTTTCTGCATAATTGAGATGATCATAGTGGGGGTTTTCCATGAAGTGGTTTATCACATTGAATGATTTTTACAGTTGAACCATCTTTGTATTCTAGGAATAAATCCCACTTGGCCACAGTGTATAATCTTTTAAATATTCTGTTGAATTAGTTTTATTAGGATTTTGTTGAGGATTTCCCTAGCACAGTTTCTCTAGTAAATGTCTTAAACTCCCAGAGCAATACATATACATTAAAATTTTTCACATAGCATTATGAATGAGGATACATGGTGCATGTCAATAGTGATATCTCTGAGTATATTCTGAAGAAATGGAAGGAATTTAATAAATATTTATATTTTAAATTAATTTCAAATGCAGGATTAGGTGTTGGAAGTAGTATTTAATCAATCATGAACCCATGATCTAAGATTTTTAATGATTGCTGTAATTAATGTTTCTCAAAGAGCTTGTTTTCTGTAACAAAGTTGATTTTTTTTTTTTTTTTTTTGAGACAGAGTCTCACTGTCACCCAGGCTGTAGTGGAGTGGCACAGTCTTGGCTCACTGTAACCTCCGCCTCCCGGGTTCAAGCGATTGTCCTGCCTCAGCCTCCTGAGTAGCTGGGATTGCAGGCACCCACCACCATGCCTGACTAATTTTTATATTTTTAATAGAGATGGGGTTTCACCATGTTGCCCAGGCTGGTCTCGAACTCCAGACCCCAGGTGATCCACCCACCTCAGCCTCCCAAAGTGTTGGGATTACAGACGTGAGCCACCACGCCCGGCTGATGTTTTTTTTAAAACTCTCTTTTTTTGGTCTGCTGTTACACTAACAGTAATTTTATTTACCATCTGGCTTATTTAGTTCTGTATACTAGATAATTAATATATACAATCTTTATGATAATTACTCATTCTTACAAGTTTTTGGAAATGAACAAAGGGACTGCTTTTCCCTTTCTCTGGTAGACACACCGTAAGAAGTGGACTTTGGTTGTAGTTTAGTGGTATAGATGTTTGTAAGAAACTATTTTAGGTTGGGCGCCGTGGCTCATCCCTGTAGTCCCAGCACTTTGGGAGGCCAAAGGCAGAGGATTGTTTGAGCCCAGGACTTCAAGACCAGCCTGAGCAACATGGCAGGATCCCATCTCTGCAAAAATTAAAAAATTAGCTGGATGTAGTGGGCACATCTGTAGCCCCAGCTACTTCTGAGGGTCAGGTGGGAGGACCTCTTGAGACCAAGAAGTTGAGGCTGCAGTGAGTTGTGTTTGGGCCACTGCACTCCTGCCTGAGCGACAGAGTGTGACTTGTCTCAAAAATAAAAAACCCAGACAGTATTTAGCATGTTTTTGTATGTATATATAGTTTGCCTCAAACAATACATCAGGGGATGTAGGAAATTTTGTATGCTTTCACAAGGCATCTGAGATCCTCTGTGATCTGCCTCCTAGTTTCCTTGCAATTTTGAGCTATTTGGGAATAAAGGTTCTTTGTTAACAAATTTCCTATTTACTGCCTGTTTTCTCTTATAGCTAAAACTATTTAAATGAGTGTTTTCCACTCCATATCTCTGCAACCTCGCTGTCTACTTACCCTTCAGCCCATTCTAACTTGATTTTAGTTCCCTCACATAGCTACTCACATAGCTCCTGCAAGGTATAGACTCAATTTTGCTAAATCCAATGAACATTTCGTTGGCCTTATCTTTCCTTCTCAGAGCATTCAGCACAAATTACTTTATCTGTTTTTCTTGAAACATTATCTTCTTTGGTATTTTTGCCATAATAGCTATACCATCTTCCTAGTAACTTCATGGTCTATGGATTTTTTTTTTTTTTTTAAGAGACTGAGTCTTGCTCTGTTATCCAGGCTAGAGACAGTGGCATGATCATGGCTCACTGCAGCCCCGACCTCTGGATTCAAATGATCCTCCCACCTCAGCCTCCTGAGGAATAGCTGGGACTACAGGCATGCCCACCATACCTGGCTAATTTTTAAGTTTATTGTAGAGATGGTATCTTGCTGTGTGACCTAGACTGGTCTGGACCTCCTGGCCTTAAGCAATCCTCCCACCTTGGCCTGCCAAAGTGCTAGGATTAAAAGTGTGAGCCACCACATTCGACTGGTCCATGACTTTTAACACTACCTCTAGACTTATACTTCACAACTTTATCTTTTCAGTCCTGGCCTTTTCCCTGCCTCTAGTATATAACTACCCTCGTTTGGACTTGTAGTATGCATTTCAAATATATTATCTCTATAAGAGGTGTTTTTTGTTTTTTTTTTCATGCCAAATCTGTTTCTTTTCTAGTCAGGAACCCAGTTTTTTATCCAAAAACCTAGTTCACTTTAATCGTCCTTATTCCTCACATCCAGTAGTAATTGAACTATAAATGTTAGCAGCCACTTTTTTTAAGATTATCTTATATACTTAGCATTTATTACTAACAGCTTCTCTAACCGTTACAGCAGTTTTGCAGGGTAGGTATGTTGATTCTCTTGTTGCATATGAGGAGACGAGCTCAGTCACTTGTCCAATGTCATGTGGTCCGTAAGTGCCAGAGCTGGGAATCAGACACAGATCTAAAGATTGTGATTCTTTCAGTTTAATGATGGAGAGAAAATAATTTTTAAATTTTATTTTATTTTATGTTTATAATTTTTAAATTGAATGAGGGGGAATGCTCTAAACATATTTAACATTATGCATTAATATTGTATCACTGGTTGGTTGGTTTTGGTTTGAAAGAAACATTGTTTTTCTCAGAGTATTAACATTGTCATATTTATTTTGTAATTAAATTAGATTGTGGAGACTGAGTAATCTCATGCATGTATGCCTGTAATCCCAGCACTTTGGGAGGCTCAGGTGGGCGGATCACTTGAGGTCAGAGCTGGAGACCAGCCTAGCCAACGTAGGAAAACCCTGTCTCTAATAAAAATGCAGAAACCATCTGGGTGCGGTGATGCATGCCTGTAATCCCAGCTACTCGGGAGGCTGAGGCACGAGAATTGCTTGAACCTGGGAGGCAGAGGTTGCAGTGAGTTGAGATGGCACCACTGCACTTGAGCCTGGGTGAGGGAGTGAGTCTCTGTCTCAAAAAATAAATAAATAAATTAGACTGTGAAATACAAGATAAATATGCCACAAATATTCAGAGAATGTAAAGCTCAATGTAGCCTGGGAAAGGCAGGAAATTTTATGGACATGATCCAGTGACATTTACATGATCCAGAGACAGGACATGGAGGGAGGGCCAAGCACATATATGTCAACAGTGTTATATAGTGCAGCAATAAGCCTGTTTTGACTGGGAGGGAGGGGGGCGTTTAAACATATGATCTGGTTACTCCCTATCATAGTCCCAGTCTTTGTTAAGGTTTATAATCCAGCAGGACAAAGAAGATCAACAAATAAGTCGTCATAATAAAGTTTCTGAAGGGGGAAGTATAGTGGTAGAGCATGGCAATTGTATCTAAAATAGTCTGCAGAGTGTCAGGGAATGCTTTTTGGAGAAAGCAGCTTATGAACTGAAATCTAAACAATGAGTAGGAGTAACCCAGATGAAGAAAGGTTTTGAAGAATATCTTAGGCGGAGAGAGGAAACATGTAAAGACATAACCTTGCTGGGTCATAGGGCCAGTTCTGGAGAGGAGTCCATGAGACCAGTTCTGGAGAGGAGTTCATGAGACCGGTTCTGGAGAGGAGCTATGACTTTAACAGAAGAGTGGCATGGTCATGTCATTGTTTCAGGGGAAGAAACCTGACCCAAATTTCGTTTTTGCCTAGAGACCAAGGTAATAATAATGTTCAAGGTTATTAAGAATGGAGGAATCCTTTTCCGTAGGATTTTTACTTTATTTTTATTTTTATTTTTATTTTTTGAGACAGAGTTACGCTCTGTCACCCAGGCTGTACAGTGCAGTGGCGCGATCTCGGCACCCTGCAGCCTCTACCTCCTGGTTCAAGCAATTCTCCTGCCTCAGCCTCCCGAGTAGCTGGGACTACAGGTTCACACCACCACACCTGGCTAAATTTGTATTTTTAGTAGAGACAAGATTTCACTATGTTGGCCAGGCTGATCTCAAACTCCTGACCTCACGATCTGCCTGTCTCAGCCTCCCAAAGTGTTGGGATTACAGGCGTGCTCTGTATGCTTTTTCTTTCAGCTTTATTTTCTTTGCTCTGAAGTACCTTGCTTCCTTTCATTTTAAGTCTTTTACTGTCCTTTAAGGTTTCCTTGGGAATTTTATTTCTAAATTAATTATTTGGCATCAAGTTAAAGCTCATGTTCATTTTAAGAAGTAGAAAGAGATAAACAAATAACAGATATTGGGAGTACGTTGGTGTAGGATCATAGTTTTTTACCTCTAAACCTATTTATCAGACAACTAAAACATAAAGTTTTTTGTTTTATTATAAACCTGTTGTTTCCTGAAAACTAGTCAGAAAATCTTAACATCTCCTTCCATATGGTATAAGATTGCTCTCAGTTTCCTAATAAATTATTAACATAATTTTTGGTTTAGTAGAGACATTATTCTCTTCTAAAACCTTTTTGTAATTATGAGGAAACCAAGATATCTAGAAGCTTCAATTACTGAACTATGAAACCTTTTTGTTTTGTTTTGTTTTGTTTTGAGACAGAGTCTTGCTCTGTCGCCCAGGCTAGCGTGCAGTGGCAGGATCTCAGCTCACTGCAACCTCCGCCTCCCTGGTTCAAGCGATTCTCCTGCCTCAGCCTCCCGAGTAGCTGGAATTACAGGCGCCTGCCACCATTCCTGGCTAATTTTTGTATTTTTAGTAGAGACAGGGTTTCAGCATGTTGGCCAGGCTGGTTTCCATCTGCTGACCTCAGGTGATCTGCCCACCTTGGCCGCCCAAAGTGCTGGGATTACAGGCGCCTGCCACCATTCCTGGCTAATTTTTGTATTTTTAGTAGAGACAGGGTTTCACCATGTTGGCCAGGCTGGTTTCCATCTGCTGACCTCAGGTGATCTGCCCACCTTGGCCGCCCAAAGTGCTGGGATTACAGGCATGAGACACCACGCCTGGCCCTATGAAACTGTTTTAAGACTTAAAAGTTGTGCTCTATTGCTTATTCATTTTTTTAGGTTTAATTTACATGCCTATAATGTATGTAACTCAGAATTAGCTTCCCTTTTTTTGAATTAGCTTTTCAAAAACTAAATTCAGTAGTAAACTAGATAGAAATAAATCATCACTATGGTTTATTTTTTAGTGCAAAAGAGACAGTCATTATTATAAGACAATAGTAAGATTATATACACGTTCCCTCTGAGAATCAGCTAGTCCTGGAATCATTCCTTTTCCTGTGTGAGAGTAGCCTTTTAACAGCTATTTTGCACTGAGTTCTGTCCCTTTAAAAGTTTATCCCTATGAGGATGATAGTGTGAAGGAGACAGTAGATTGCCTGTTATTTCTGTAAGTATCTCTAAAATTAAGCACTAGACAGTGCTTAAAACTCATTAGATTTGTATTATTTTATATATATATATAAATAAAGTAATGGTGTTTTCTAATCAAAATCTAATCTTTTGACCCCTTAGCGCTGGCTGACAGAGCAGAGAGCTCAATGTCCTCATTGCCGGTAAGTGTTTCGCTATGATTATTTGTGAATTTGGAAAATAGTAAGGTCAGAATGTGCCTTGGGATTCATAAAGGCAGTTTTCCTGCAGTCAGCCCATTTCTCTTCTTCTTGAAGATAGTTGAGTAGAAATAAGCAATCTGACTAGAAAAAGAAATGCAGGGACTAATTCATGTGACTTAAAATTATGTTTACTATGTTGTACTCTGCCTCTCTTAGAAAATACTTGTGTAAGTTCTTAATTTACCTTTCATAATTAAGCAACAAATTTTTCATGTTTCTGGTTAAAAAATCCAGATAGTTAGGCCATAACTTATCTTTTATAATTAAGCAAAAAATTTTAATGTTTCTGGTTAAAAAAATCCAGATAGTTTGGCCAGGCACAGTGGCTCACACCTGTAATCCCAGCACTTTGGGAGGCCAAGGTGGCTGGATAACCTGAGGTCGGGAATTCAAGACCAGCCTGGCCAACATAGTGAAACCTTGTCTCTACTAAAAATACAAAAATTAGCCGGGCATGGTGGCACGCACCTATAGTCCCAGCTACTCAGGAGGCTGAAACATGAGAATCGCTTGAACCTAGGAGGTGGAGGTTGGAGTGAGCTGAGATTGCACTGCTGCACTTGAGCCAACGTCGCGCCATTGTACTCCAGCCTGAGTGACAGAGCGAGAGTCTGTCTCAAAAAAAAAAAAAAAAATCCATATGGTAGAGATAAATATAAAATAAAAAGGCTTCTGATTCTGATACTCCCTGCCCTGTCTTCTCACTTAATAACACTTGCAAAAGAAATTGTTGGATTTGGTATCTATTATTCTAGACTATTTTTTGTGCATGTATTTTGTAATGCCCTAATCCAGTATAATTGTGCCTATATTTAAATATATGCGTATGTGATTCTCATATGCTTTTTCTTAAAATGTATCAATGATATAATATTGTTTTGCAGTTTGCTTTTTCATGTAAAATATGGTAGGTATCTTTTCTTGATTGTATGTATATATAAGGCATTTTTTTTAAAAGTGACTAATCAATGTTATGACTATACCTTGATTTATTTATCCCCATATTGAGAGACATTTAGGTTATCTCTACTTTTGGTTTCAAAAAATAATGCTGGAGTGCCATCTGTTGCCCGTTTTTTCGTTTTGTATTCACTTTTCTTTACTTTTTATTTTTTTTGAGACAAGGTCTCGCTCTGTTGTCCAGGCTGGAGTGCAGTGGCACGATCTCAGCTCACTGCAGCCTCGACCTCCTGGGCTCAGGTGATCCTCCTACGTCAACCTGCCTCCTAACTGGGACCACTGGTGTGTGCTACCATGCCAAGCTAATTTCGTTTATTTTTTGTAGAATGAGATGTCACTGTTTTTGCCAAACTGGTCTTGACTTCCTGGGCTCAAGGAATCCTACCACCTTGACCTCCCAAAGTGCTAGGATTGTAGGTGTGAACCAGTGTGCCCAGTCCCACCTTTCTTATATTATCTTATAAGACCAGCACTGTCAAGTAGAACTTTTTATAATGATGAAAGTGTTCTATGTCTACACTGTCCAGTGTGGTAGCCACTAGCTACGTGTGGTTGTTGATCACTTGAAATGTGTCTAGTGTGGCTATATGATGAAATTTTATTTAGTTATTTTTGAAATGGAGTCTCACTCTTTCTCCAGGCTGGGGTGCAGTGGCGCAATCTTGGCTCACTGCATCCTCAATCTCCCTGGCTCAGGTGGTCCTCCTACCTCAGCTTCACGGGTAGCTGGGACTATAGGCACATGCCACGACGCTTGGCTAATTATTTGTAGAGACAGGGTTTCATCATGTTGTCCAGGCTGGTCTCGAACACCTCGGTTCAAGCAATCTACCCACCTCAGCCTCCCAAAGTGTTGGGATTACAGGCATGAGCCACCATGCCAACAGTACAGCATTAGACTCAGAAGTTGAGAATTCAGTCCATATTCTGAGTCATATGTTTTTGTTTAGTTTTTTTGTTTGTTTTTGTAAATGACGTGTTAATATGGTGAAAATAAGTTGCAAAGAGTATTTTTCATTGTGTCTTTTTCTTTTTTCTTTTTTTTTAGTTTTAATAGTGTCATGGGGCCAGGTAGTGGCTCATACCTGTAATCCCAGTACTTTGGGAGGATCACTGGAGGCCAGGAGTTTAAGACCAGCCTGGGAAATATAGCAAGATCCCTGTCTTTACAAAAAATTTTAAAATTACCTGGATTTGATGGTGTGCTGCTGTAGTCCCAGCCACTCAGGAGGCTGAGGCAGGAGGATCGCTTGAGCCCAGGAGGTCAAGGCTGCAGTGAACCATGATCATGCATGCTGCTGCATTCCACCCTGGGTCATAGAGTGAAACTCTCTCTCTTAAAAAAAATAGTGTTATGGTATGAGTATTTTTGTGCTCTCTATTTTGAGAAATGTGTTTATTTTATAAAATAATCTGAAATTCATGAATTAGTGTATGTGTATGGATTTTCTCCCCAGTGCTCCACTCCAGCTACGAGAACTAGTAAATTGTCGTTGGGCAGAAGAAGTAACACAACAGCTTGATACTCTTCAACTCTGCAGTCTCACCAAACATGAAGAAAATGAAAAGGACAAGTATGTCCTCAATTTCTTTGTTCAATATGGAATGGATTTTGCCTTTGTGTTGTTTAATGACACTATATTGGTAGTTGCCATTTAGTTATTTATGAATAAGTAGTGTTAAATTTCTTAAGTTTTTAATTCTTTCAATCATGTGCTGTTGCTGTTAAGTAACATATTCTTATTATGTTTATTTAACAGCGGTTATTTCATGCCATGTATATACACAGACACCCCTTGCCCTCTCCTCCCCCCATACAGAAAGTGCTTTGCTAGATGATAGGCATACAGAGGTAAATGAGACATAATTTCTGTTAACTGCTTAATGGGGACACAGTGATAATACTGTGTTAAGTCATTTGAGGGACAAGAGTGAATAAATGGTCTTATGTTCCATGATTGAAGAATTTTGAACGTATCTGGAGAGTTGTTATGGGGAGCAGATAAAGAAAGGAAAGAATGATGTGGCAGTGATTTGTTTTTATAGATGAAGAAGCTACAACATGGTTAATTGTAAGGCTTCACTGTCCAGCAATAGTAAAATAACTTGAATTAGGTGAGAGTCCAGGACCCTTGAATGTTTAGAAATAAAACTTGGTCACTTTCTGTAGAGTCACAACATGGTAAAGCAAGAGGTTGAAACCTCACAGGTCATTAGAAAAAATTTTATCTGTTTCTTTATACTGAGGAACTAGAACCATAGAAATAAGAGAACAGGGCATGGTGGTGTGCACCTATAGTCTCAGCTACTTGGGAGGCTCAGGCAGGAGGATCTCTTGAGCCTAGAGGATGGCTTAGGTAACATAGCAAGACCCTCATCTCTTAAAAAAAGAAAAAGAAAAAAAAAGAGGCTTAATTATGGTAGTATATGGTAGTATAACACCATATTCTGATAATTATGGTAGTATAACACCATATTCTGATGCATAATCAGAATTAAAACCTATTATTCGGGCGGGTGTGGTGGCTCATGCCTATAATCCCAGCACTTTGAGAAGCCGAGACGAGTGGATTACCTGTGGTCAGGAGTTCAAGACCAGCCTGGCCAATGTGGAGAACCCCGTCCCTACTAAAAATACAAAAATTAGCTGGGTGTGGTGGTGGACACCTGTAATCCCAGCTACTTGGCAGGCTGAGGCAGGAGAATCACTTGAGCCCAGGAGGCATAGGTTGCAGTGAGCTGAGATGGTGTCATTGCACTCCAGCCTGGGTGACAGAGCAAGACTCCGTCTCCCCCAAAAAAAACTAAAACTAAAACTAAAAAGCTGCTATTCAGGTTTAACTGGACTTTTAAGGAATTCTGTCATTTGTAGCATTGTGGAGGTCTCACCAAAAATAGTTATTTAATTTCTTTTCTATATAATAACACATTTCTTAGGTGAACACTTAGGTGTTTTTCCTCTGAAGTGGTGGGTATTACTATTTGGAAAGACCCTTTACCTCTTGTTGGGCCTGTTCTATTAGAGCCTCTCAAAAGGAATGGACTGCTACAGTTTGCTAACCTGCTAGTCTTTCTTATTTGCTGTTTGATGCCTACTGGCCTCCCCTTTTTGCAGGTGAATACAGGCTGTTGATTAAGAGGAGTTTTGGCAAATTTTCTATATTGTAAAAGCTATATTATAAATTTGGTATTTTGGAAGTCTTGCTATGTGAGCTTCCAAACAGTATCTGATATATTTTTTCTAACCTTTATTAATTTCCCATTTGATACTCTGATTACTTATGAATTAGAAATATAAAATATAAACCTATGTAAGTATTTTCTCTAAGATCGGTGTCCTTCATCAATGAAATGCTTTTTTAAAAATGCGTGAGTGGGTCAGGCACAGTGGCTCATGCTTGTAATCCCAGCGCTTTGGGAGGCCGAGGCAGGTGAATCACCTAAGGTCAGGAGTTCAAGACCAGCCTGGCCAACATGGTGAAACCCTGTCTGTACTAAGAATACAAAAATTAGCTGAGCGTGGTGGTGGGCGCCTGTAATCCCAACTACTTGGGAGGCTGAGGCAGCAAGAATTGCTTGAACCCAGAAAGTGTAGGTTGTAGTGGGCCAAGATCACGCCACTGCATTCCAGCCTGGATGACAGAGCTAGACTCCGTCTCAAAAAAAAAAAAATTGCAAGAGTATATCTACTTTATAAACAATAGAATACTTAAAACATTTTAATTATGGTAAAATACACATAACATAAAATTTACCATCTTAACCACTTTTAAGTGCTGTCTCTTATACACATCTAGATGTGTATAAGAGACAGCTCCTCAGCCTCCCAAAGTGCTGGGATTACAGGTGTGAGCCACCACGCCCGGCAATCATTTTTAAATGTACAATTCAGTTATGTTAAGCATGTTCACATGTTCAACCAATCTCCAAAACTTTTTAAACTTGCAAATCTGAAACTGTACCCATTAAACCACTCCCCATTCCCTCTTCCCACCAGCCCCTGGCAGCCACCATCGTACTTTCTGTTTCTATCAGTTTGAGTACTCTGGATACCGCATATAAGTAAAACCGTACAGTACCTATCTTTTTGTAACTGATTTATTTTACTTAGCATAATGTCCTCAAGGTTCATCCATGTGTCAAAATTTCCTACCTTTTTAAGGCTGAGTAATATTATATTGTATGTATATGTCATATTTTGTTTATCCATTCATCTGTCAGTGAAAATGGCGTTGCTTCCACCTTTGGGCTGTAGTGAATAATGTTGCTACGAACATGGATGTTCATGTCTTTGAGACTCTACTTTCAGTTCTTTTGGTTATGTAATCAGAAGTAGCATTGCTAGATCGTATGGTAATTCTATTTTTAATTTAAGTTTTTAAGGAATCTCCATACTGTTTTCCATAGTGACTGTACCATTTTACAAAAAGTCCCACCAACAGTGCACAAGGGTTCCAGTTTCTCCACATCCTGGCCAACACTTGCTTTTTTTTTTGTTTTTTTATAGCAACCATCCTAATATGGTATGAGGTTAGGATTCACATTTCTGTAATGATTAGTAGTGATGAGCACCTTTTCATATGCTTACTAGAGATCTTTTGCTCATGTTTAAATGGGAGTTTTAAAAATTTATTTGTTGAATTATAGGTGTTATTTATATATTCTGGATATTAAACCTTCATTCTTCTCTCTCTCTCTTTTTTTTTTTTTTTTTTTGAGGCAAAGTCTTCCTCTGTTGCCCAGGCTGGAGTGCAGTGGTGTGATTATCAGCTCACTGCAACCTCTGCCTCCCGGGTTCAAGTGATTCTTGTGCCTCAGCCTTCTGAGTAGCTGGGATTACAGGCGTGTACCACCACGCCTAGCTAATTTTTTGTGTTTCTAGTAGAGAAGGCGTTTTCACTATTTTGGCCAGGCTGGTCTCAAACTCCTGGCCTCAAGTGATCCATCTGCCTTTGCCTCCCAAAGTGCTGGGATTACAGGCATGAGCCACCACCACACCCGGCCTGTAGTTTATTTGTGTATATGGTGTAAAGTAAGGGTCTGTGTTAGTCTGCTAGGTCTTCCATAACAATACTGCTGAGTAGCTTAAACAATAGAAATTTATTTTCTCACAGTTCTGATAGGTGTTAAGTCCCAGATTAAATGCTGGTAGTGTTGGTTTTTGGTGAGACCTCTCTTTCTCCTTGACTTATAGATGGCCACCACCTAGCTCTGTCCTCACATGATCTTTGCTATGTGCATGTGCACGCCTAGTGTCTCCTCCTCTTATAAAGGACACCAGTGCTGTTGGATTTGGGTCCTGCCCTTATGATCCTTACTTAACCTTAATTACTTTCTTAAAGGCTCTGTCTGCTAATACATTCACACTGGGGGTTAAGACTTTACCCTGTGAATTTGAGGGGGGACATAGTCAATCCATAACAGAGTCTAACTTTATTGTTTTCCATGTGAATATCCAGTTTAAAAGAAAGTTTAAAATTGAGTTGTTCATTTTCCAGGAGGGTCTAGTATTAACTCGTGCAGTTAATCATGTGTCTTGATTATTGTTATCATTGACCACATGTAGGAAAAGTACTTGTGCATGCTCATGTAGGTATAAATGCATAATCAATATTATTAAGCACATGCCCAGAATGTAGTAGTACAATAGAATTTACCATCTGTAGTGCTGCTTGGAAATGATGCAATATATATGATGTCTTTAAGAAGCAAATCTGTATTTTGCATGTGATTATAAAGTCCAGATCAATGAAAACAGTACTTTAAAAAAGTTGTCCACATAAACTTCTTTAGCTTACTTTACAGAAGCCATGGAGTACATTTTATACTGTGTTTCTTGAGACATAATCATTTAAAATTGACCTGTTTGCTCAAGCTTAAGAATTTGTGGAGGTGATAATGTTCCAATTTTATTTAATTTATAACTTTATTTTCTTTTCATAATGTATAGATGTGAAAATCACCATGAAAAACTTAGTGTATTTTGCTGGACTTGTAAGAAGTGTATCTGCCATCAGTGTGCACTTTGGGGAGGAATGGTGAGCAGAACAAATTCAGTATTTTTTTTTTAGTTAGAGACTAGAAGGCACTGAAATACTTATTCAGATAGAAAATAGTGTCATTATGCTCTCGTAGAATGAAAATTAAAATGCATCTGCTTTATAGATGCTTTATTAAAGGTATCGTACTTTTATTCTAGAGAACCTTGTTTGTGCGGTTTAATGTAGGACATGGGCCCCTTACATAAATATTTTAACCTCTAACACCTATGCAACATATCCTCTATTCATTTGCAAATCTTTTTGTTGTAGGATCCAGGTCACTTTTTTCATTAAAGGTCAGTTGATCGATGTACTGGCCAGGGTTTCCAATTTTAGTTCCTTTAAAATGGAGCAAGAACTTAGACACTTGTGAAACAACATTGAGTGCACATATCTAGATCTTATAATTATTTTCTGTTTTTTAGATTGTTTTTTCCAATTGAATTCAAGAGCAGTTTTTAAAGACAGTCTGCCATTATTGAGCTTGAAGCATTGAAGTTAGTTTTCTTAGAAGCAGCTTTTTTATTTTAAAGACATGTTCTGTTGTTTACTGAATACTTTTTTTTCTTGAGAAAAAATTTCGCACTCATTGCTGAGGCTGGAGTGCAATGGTGGGATCTCGGCTCACCACAACCTCTGCCTCCCGGGTTCAAGTGATTCTCCTGCCTCAGCCTCCCTAGTAGCTGGGATTACAGGCATGCGCCACCACCACGCCTGGCTAATTTTGTATTTTCAGTAGAGACAGGGTTTCTCCATGTTGGTCAGGCTGGTCTTGAACTCCCGACCTCGGGTGATCCACCTGCCTCAGCCTCCCAAAGTGCTGGGATTACAGGCGTGAGCCACCGTGCCTGGCCTCTGAATACTTAATTAAATGATCTCCTTACAATATTAAGTACAATTGGCCTAAATAGGTTGAGAATAAATACAATGGATTCTCAGTGAGGAAAAATAAGTGATGGGGGAAATGGAAGTGGGTAGGTATCTAGAGTTCCCATGAGAATTGATCATTCTGTGGACGTCAGTCAGTATGTTTTACCTAGAAAGTGACAGGCCAGATTGGTTGAGTAGTGCTCAATTCAGAGAGCTTTCTGTTAGAATTTGAATATTAATGCACTGACTAGAAAAAATTAAGAAGTTCTTACATTTAATACTTTAAATACATAGGTTTTGTAAGATAACAAGTGGAGACTTTTTTTCTATACTTAAAGTGAACATGTAAAAATCTACATCTTTTTTGGAGACAATAATGGGATACTTTGGCTAAATAAGACAATTCTAGTAAGAACTTATAGGAGGCTTCTTATATTAAAAATTTAATAATTCTGGTTACCAATCAAAATTATTTTTAGGTAGTTAGCTATAAAAATTGTTCTTTGAGTTGAATGCAACTGAATTTGTGAGGTTACTACAGAACTAGCCTTCTATCTCTGTAGTAATTCTGTGGGATGGAAAATGGGTTCATTGCTTTTGTTAATTTTGTATCCTGGGCTTTTTCTTCGAGCATCTTTCTAATTCATTCACCTGTGGTAAAGACTAGGGATTTGGTGATGAACATATCAGACAATTAATTACATATTTAATTGGTGTGATAAATTGGAGGAATAAATACAGAGAGCTGATGAGGATGCATAACTATAGCAGCCGATCCTGTAAATCTGAGCTGCAAAGGATGAGTAGGATTAAGACAAACTAAGATGGGAGAAGGAAGATGGAGAATTATTATTATTTGCTTTGTTTTGTTTTTTCGAGATAGAGTCTCACTCTGTCACCCAGGCTGGAGTGCAGTGGCATGATCTCAGCTCACTCCAACCTCCGCCTCCTGGGTTCAAGTGGTTCTCCAGCCTCAGCCTCCTGAGTAGCTGGGATTACAGGCGTGTGCCACCATGCCCAGCTAATTTTTATATTTTTTAGTAGAGATGGGGTTTCACTATATTGGCCAGGCTGATCTCGAACTCCTGACCTCAGGTGATCCACCTGCCTCAACCTCCCAAATTGCTAGTATTGCAGGCATGAGCCACCGTGCCTGGCATTATTATTGTTTTTGGTTTTTATTTTTAAAAAATTATTATAATTTTTTGGTACAAAGTCTCTCTCTATCACCTGGGCTGGAGTACAGTGACCCGATCACAGCTCACCGTAAACTCTGCCTCCCAGGTTCAAGCAATTCTCATGTCTCAGCCTCTTGAGTAGCTGAGATTACAGGTGTGTGCCACCATCCGTGGCTACTTTTTGTATTTCAGTAGAGACGTGTTTTCGCCATGTTGGCCAGGCCAGTATTGAATTCCTTGGTTCAAGCGATCTGCCCTCCTTGGCCTCCCAAAGTACCAGGATTATAGGCATGAGCCACTCCCCCCAGCTGAGAATTATTTTTTAATAAGAGGGAGTAATTTTTGTAAAGTCCTGGTATAAAGAAGTTTGAGGACGTGGAAGAAAACTAGTGTTGCCTTAGAGAAGAGTGAGTGACTGATAAGGTTGTAGCAGATGATTTGGGCTGTGGCTAAAGATTTTGGTTCTTTTTAGTAAGTTAATTTCTAGTTAAATGAGTATTTTGCTAAAGCCCTTTATGTACAATGTTGAAAGAGTTCCTGCATGGACTAAGTGATTTTAAGCAGGCACTGGCCTGCTTCAACAAAATTAATTAGCTAATAAGATAAAGTTCATTTGAAATATTTACCAGTTTATTAGTGTCCATAGAGTGTTACACAGGAATGTAAATGCAGATGAGATATGTGAAAGTATTCTAAAGCTACTCTAATTTAAATAGCATGGCGGACATACCTTTAAACCTTTGGCAGAAATTTATGAGCAACATGTCACTAAAGTGAATGAAGAGGTAGCCAAACTTCGTCGGCGTCTCATGGAACTGATCAGCTTAGTTCAAGAAGTGGTAAGACTACTACTAAAATACAATTATTTTGTTTTTAATCTGTAATGTATAATAATATATTTATATAAGTTAATCAGATGTTGAAATCAAGATTTTCAAGATTTGTAAATTTGATAGGCTGTACCTATAGTCAAATCCCATAAATTTCAGAGTATCTGAGAAATTTCCATACAAAACCCCTGGCTTGTAAGGAAGCAGTTGGAGTCAGAGAATTACCACCTATGCAGAATTAGAAAATCAGTGAAATTAAAAAGTCCATTTGTTACAGAGTCAATAATTAACTTATTTTTTCTTTTTTTTGAGACGGAGTTTCACTCTTGTCCCCCAGGCTGGAGTGCAGTGGCAAGATCTCAGCTCACTGCAACCTCCACCTCCCGGGCTCAAGTGATTCTTCTGCCTCACCCTCCCCAGTAGCTGGGATTACAGGTACCTGCCACCATGCCTGGCTAATTTTTGTATTTTTAGTAGAGACAGGGTTTCACCATATTGGCCAGGCTGGTTTCAAACTCCTGACCTCATGATCCACCTGCCTTGGCCTCCCAAAGTGCTAGGATTACAGGCGTGAGCCACTGTGCCTGGCCCTAATAATTGACTTCTAAACAGAATCAATATTGACTTTTACAGTCATTCATTAAGTTATACACTCTTTGGATCTCCAGCTTTTGGGTGAGTTTCTTTTGCTAAGGAATGAACTATTTGTGATGTCCTGATTTAGAACTCCACAGAGTTGAAAGTGTAATATTTAACATTACTCTTTAGATATTGTATAGGTCAAACAGCTTTAGTGGGCTATTTATAATGTTATTTCTGTGAAAAAGTGTGATAAGCCCCAAAGAATGAAATACTAAGCATATTTTTAGAATACATTTTGTTTCAAGTTGGCAGAATGACAGTCATAAGTGAGGTTTATGGACCATTTCCTAACTTAAAAAGAAGTTTGTGGACCATATGCTAAATTAAAAACATGCCTTCTTTGTTTTACCCCTTTAGGAATCAAGAACCAAGTGATCATTTATAACATTCTTTATGGGGAAAATTTGTGTTTTTGATTGCATGTCTGCCGTTTTGAAATATAAGCGAGTTGGGTCATTTCCATTTGACCTTCCTCTACCTTTTTCCTATTACCTATTCTAGGCAATATTATAATGTGGTGCTTCTGTTTCTAAAATCTACCCCCTTAAAATTATTCTTACCTGTTTATCTTCTAGGAAAGGAACGTAGAAGCTGTAAGAAATGCAAAAGATGAGCGTGTTCGGGAAATTAGGAATGCAGTGGAGATGATGATTGCACGGTTAGACACACAGCTGAAGAATAAACTTATAACACTGATGGGTAAGTGTTTTTGTATGCTGTTGGAGTACCTGGTGCTTTCAGCTTCTTTGAGATTCAGTCTTTGAAGAGGAAGGGTGGTGGTCCTAGGAAGGAATCTTGAGATTTTAGGCAACTCCATGTTGTTAAAGTTTAGACAGATAAATGTTTGACTTGTATTTAGAAATGGTAGGAGATAAAAGTTTTCATAGCCATTTGGATGAAAATCCAAGTTTTCATAGCCATTTGGATGAAAATCCTAATGGCCACTGGGCATTATTGTTAGGTAGCTTTTTCTCCAAATCTAACAGAATTCCTTCTGCTAACGTTCCATATCCTTTCCATCCGTTTTCATTGAGGATGAAGAAACTGACATTTGTAAATACCAGCGTCATCCCCTGCCAGTTTTTTCTTAGAGATTTAAAGTCTCAGCTTTTGATTTCTAGTAGGGTTCATTTTACATATGTTTAATTATATTTATTGGTGATCTTTTGCTTTTCAAAGATTCCTTCATTCTTCTTTGATTGTGGAGCCTGGTATTAAACTTAAAATTTAAGTAAAAATTTGATCCAATGCTATAGTTTGTTTTGTTTGATTTGTTTTGGTGACCTTAGTCTTTCCAGTGTTTTGCTGACTGAAACCAGCTTTGCATTTTTTTTAGCATAGTCCAAAGTGAAATATATATACTTTAAATAAGGTGTGAACAAAGAATTTTTTTTTTTGGCTGTCTTGATTCTCCGAAGAGTTTAGCCATATCTTTGTGTCATCCAAAATAATGATTTTATCCATTTTATTTTTAACATTTAAAAAACGAGATGTAAATATCTTTGAGTTTGTATATTTGTATATTATTTCATAAATTGCTTTTCTATTATAATACTATACTATTTAATATCTGATTTTTAGTTTTTTTCCCACAGACCAGGCAATTAGACAAAACCTGTAGGTATTGATTATACTGGTCACAATGCCACTTAAAGATTTCATGTAAATGAAAATCGTAATTGTGCTTAGGTCCTCAGTTGCAGTCATACATGTAGGTGATCTTAGTTTTTCAGAACTTTAGATAATATTTGAGATCCCTTTAAGTTCATTAAGCCATGTAGAGTGCTGGATGTTGATACATATTAGGACTTTAAAATTGAGGGGATCTTGAATGTTGATGTAATCTTCAGTAGTAGCCAGATACACATTTGCATATGGTGTTGTTTTTCTTGAGTGAATTTGTTCATTGCTTCATTTATTTAATTGAATCAACTAAAAGCTAAATAATACCATAGCACAGATCTCATAAGTTTATTAATTTTGCTACCTGTGTAACTCCGTGAAATAACTTCCCTTTACAATAACTGAACTTGCCCTGCTTTTGTGGCTTTCAAATTATTTTTCATTATGAAAAATTATAATTTGTGATTTCCAAGATAGCTTTTATGATTAAATAGGATTCTTTCTAAGGTTAAGAGGTGGGGAGAAGGATATTTTCAGGATTAGTATATCTTTAGAATAGTCTCATAAGCCTCAGATTTTTAATTCATACCGTAATATCTGCCACTAATTTATTATTAGTAGTATTAGTATTATTATTATTGAGACGGAGTCTCGCTCTGTCATCCAGGCTGGAGTGCGGTGGTACTATCTCGGCTCACTGCAACCTCCGCCTCCCAGGTTCAAGCAATTCTCCTGCCTCAGCCTCCCGAGTAGCTGGGACTACAGGCACGTGCCACTACCCTTGGCTAATTTTTTTTGTTTTTAGTAGAGATGGGGGTTTCACCATGTTGGCCAGGCTGGTCTTGAACTCCTGACCTGAAGTGATCCACCTGCCCCCACTTCCCAAAGTGCTGGGATTACAAGTGTGAGCCACCACACCTGGCCTCTGTCACTAATTTTTTTTTTTTTTTTTTTTTTTAGATGGAGTCTCACTCTGTTGCCCAGGCTAGAGTGCAGTGGCAAGATCTCAGCTCACTGCAACCTCTGCTTCCCAGGTTCAAGCGATTCTTCTGCTTCAGCCTCCCAAGTAGTTGGAACTACAGGCACATGCCACCACACCCTGCTAATTTTTGTATTTTTAGTAGAGGCAGGGTTTTACTATATTGGCCAGGGTGGTCTCAAACTCC
>NW_012102032.1:2994483-2995517 GCF_000951045.1 Mandrillus leucophaeus
CTGAGCTAATTGTTGTATTTTTAGTAGAGATGGAGTTTCACCGTGTTGGCCAGGCCTTGAAGTCGCCAGGTCATGAGGTCTTGAACTCCTGACCTCAAGTGATCCACTTGCCTCAGCCTCCCAAAGTCCTGGGATTACAGGTGTGAGCCACTGTGCCCAGCCATATGATACATTATTTTTGGTGAACCATAAGAAACTGTTATTTAAAAGATATAAACTCAACTGTAGGTGGGTTTTATGAATATCATTCGTATGGCATTTGATAGTATATTAGTTTGCTAGACCTGTCATAACAAAATACCAGTGACTGTGGGACTTAAATGTAGAAATTTGTTTTCTCATTATCCTAGGAGCTGGAAGTGTAAGATTCAGGTGTTGTCAGGTTTTGTTTCTTCTGAGGTCTGTCTCCTTGACCTGTAAACGACTGCCTTCTTACTGTGTCCTCATGTGGACTTTTCTGTGTGATTGTGCAGCCCTAGAGTCTCTTCTTCTTAATAAGGCCATCAGTCATGTTAGATTAAGGCCCTACCCCAGTGGCCTCATTTTAACATAATCACCTCTTTAAAGATTATCTCCAAATAGATTGAGGTACTGGAGGTTGAGCCTGCAGCATATAAATTAATGGAGGAAAGGGGCACAAAATTCAGCACACGACAGATAGTTTACAAAGCTTTTTCACTATAGCTTCATAATCCTTATAACAAACTTAATGAAGTAAGCAGTGGTGGATATTACTATTTTATTTTCGTATGTAAACAGACTCAGAGTCGTGTAATTAGTGGCAGAACTAGGACTTAACTTCAAACTGGTTTTTTTGAAGAAAAAATTAGTAGTCTTGTCTTTTATCTACCATGATTGTTACTGAAGTGAGATTTGTTACTTTTTCCCAAAGTGTAGTGTTTCCCAAATTAGTATCAGATGGTTTGTATGTGTGCGTGTGTGTGTGTGTACACACGGGTGTATGTGTGTACGTTTTGTATTCTGTTACCTAGAATACAACCTGAGAAATGATTGCTTTTAAAAGCTTTCAACTT
>NW_012102032.1:2997187-3000002 GCF_000951045.1 Mandrillus leucophaeus
AAGCATTTTCTTCCTTTTCTGTAATGATAATTTCTGTAATGATAATTTTTTTGTTTGTAATTTGAGACAGGGTCTCACTCTGTTGCCCAGGCAGGACTGCAGTGGTGCGATCAAGGCTCACTGCATGACTACATGCAGCCTTGACCACCTGGACTCAAGCGATTCTCATGCCTCAGCCTCTTGAGTAACTGGGACTGCAGGCATGCACCACCACTCTTGGCTAATTTTAATTTTTTTGTAGGGACTGAGTCTTACCATGTTGCCTAGCCTGGTCTCAAATACCTAGGCTCAAGTTATCCTCTTGCTTTGGCCTCCCAAAGTGCTGGGATTACAGGCATGAGCCACTGACCCCCGGCAGTAATAATTTGTTTATCCTTTTCTGTCTCCAACTCTTTGAGATTATTCACCTCTCTGGGATTTTTTTTTTTTTAAACAGGTCCTTGTATATTCACAGGACAGACCTTTTGCTGACATTTAACCTAAAACTCTGGCCCACTTTGTATTCTCTGTTAAGCCACACTTAAATTTGGTGAAAAATTATTTCAGAATAACTGACTGAATGAAATTCATGTTATTGCTTCTTCCCAAGGGAATATGAAAATCTAGAAAAGTAAATTTTTTGCGTAAAGTATATTGTCATTGCACATTTCATTTCTTAGATGAATTCAGTCTAAGTGATAATCTTCTCTAAAACTAATTAGAATTGGTTCTGAAGTTCCATTTTCAAGGCTACTATAATATTCAACCTCTGAAAGTTGAATGAGAATTTTTAGGGTAGCTGTAATGAGGAATTTTTGCTTACTTGAAGTGTATTTCTTGTTATTAAATATGTTCATTGGAAGTTAATTTCATTCTTAAACCAGTAATGAGCCCAAGTGTTGATGATTCACTATTTTTAATCAGGTCAGAAGACATCTCTAACCCAAGAAACAGAACTTTTGGAATCCTTACTTCAGGAGGTGGAGCACCAGGTGATGAAATATTAAATGTAATGAAATAGTCTTTATCCTTTTTTCTCTGTATACTATAAAAGTTTTGTTTCTTTTTTGACAGAGATTATCTGTTTGAGATCAAAAGATCTGTTGATCTTTGTGTTATAATGGAGATTTTTATGAAATAGCAATCAGCTGATTCTTCTCAAGTTTTTTCTTCATGTTTGGGAACCGCATTAGAACTATATTCTGCTTTGTAAGAACAGAATTGTTTCCATAGAAATCTGAATGTATAAGAGGTTAAAATCTCCCCACACTGTGGGGATATTATTGCCAGTTACTTTACATCTAGTGATTATTACGCTAAAGTTTAGCATTTTTATTTATTGAGGAAATATTAAGTCCTAAATAGATAGAGGCATCATTGTAAATATTGGTGATACAGCAGTGAACAAAATGGCAAAATTCTGTCCTCATAGAGTTTATATTTTAGATTAGGGTGGGTGAATATGAAGTATATAGTAAATGAGTACATAAAATATATAGTGTTGCATAAGTATTTGATATATTCACTTGTCTGAAATTTGCTTTTTGTAATTTCTCTCTATGCCTTATACACAGCTATCTCCTGAGATTTTTATCTTAATCATTCTGGGGACTCTTGACATCTTTCTTGTGTTGAATCCCATGTTTCCTGATTCCTCTGGTATTTACTTTCTTGGTTTACTTGTTTTGTTTTAATATCCCACTTCCCTCAGTAGCTTTCCAGGAAGGGTAATCAGAACACATTTTTCTTGACTACATTGTCTGGAAATATTTTTATTTTATTTTTGTACTTGATTGACAATTTAGCTGGTAGAATTCAGCACATAAATAGTTACTAAATACTCTTATTTTTCTTCATTATCCCCAATCTTTTTTCCTTTTCCTTTTTACACACATACATGTATATCTGTGTGGTATTGGCCCCAAGACCTTAATGGATACCAAAATCCTCAGATACTCAAGTCCCTTATATAAAATGGCATAGTATTTGCATGTAACCTATACACATCTCCCATATACAGAGTGTCAAATTATGACCTTTTGGTCAATGACAGACTGCATATGTGACAATGGTCCCATAAGATTAAAATGGAGCTGAAATATTTCTGTTGCCTAGTGGTGATGTCTAACGACATCATAGCCATTGTAATGTAGTAGCACAAAGCATTAATCATGTGTTTATGGTAATTCTGGTGTAAACAAACATACTGCGCTGCTAGTTGTATAAAAATATAACACACATAATTATGTATAGTATGTAATACTTGATAAGTATGATAAACAACTATGCTACTGGTTTATGTATTTACTATACCATACCATTCATTATTCTAGAATATATTCTAGCGTTTACTCCTACTTTTTAAAAAAAAGTTGTCTATATTCCAGAAGAAGACATTGTTAGCATTGTAGATCCATAGATGGTAGTACCCCTGAAGACCTTTCAATGGGACAAGATGTGGAGGTGGAAGGTGGTGATACTGATGATCCTGACCATGTGTAGGCCTAGGCCATTGTCTTAGTTTTTAACAAAACAGTATTGGGATTGGGTGTACGCCTGTAGTCCCAGCTACTCAGGAAGCTGAGGTGGGACGATTGCCTTAGCCCAGGAATTCAAGGCTGCAGTGTGCTATGATTGTACCTGTGAAAAGTCACTGCACTCGCCTGAGAAGTATAGCAAGACCTATCTGTTTAAAAAAGTAAACAAATAGACCGGGCGTGGTGGCTCATGCCTGTAATCTCTGTACTTTCAGAGGCCAAGGTGGGCAGATAATTGAGTGAGTTCAAGATCAGTTTGGGCAACATGGCGAAACTCCGTCTCTACTAAAAATACAAAA
>NW_012102032.1:3002043-3006788 GCF_000951045.1 Mandrillus leucophaeus
CTGAGAAATGATTGCTTTTAAAAGCTTTCAACTTACAGGTTTGTTCATTAATATATTCATAAGAACTTAACTGTACCAGCCTGAAAATACATTTGTACTTGCTTAAAACCTCACTTATCCTAGAATGTAAGGAGAGAAAAATGCATTAATATTAAGTATATTCAGTGACTTTACTAAAATGTAAGGAGAGAAAATGCATTAATATTAAGTATACTTATTCAGTGACTTTACTGTTAGAATATTGTAGAAATAAACCTAGATTCTTTGTAGATTCTTAATTCTCAAGCTCACTTTGAGTTATTTTTCTCAGTGTTTTCAGTTTATAATCAGAATAATTTGTAATTAAGAATTTTGAGGTGGCAGTGAATAGTGATTTTGTTTGTTCAGATAATTTTTTTCTTCACACAGTTGCGGTCTTGTAGTAAGAGTGAGTTGATATCTAAGAGCTCAGAGATCCTCATGATGTTTCAGCAAGTTCATCGGAAGCCCATGGCATCTTTTGTTACCACTCCTGTTCCACCAGACTTTACCAGGTATGACACAGTTTTTAATTTAATTTTCATTTGAAATTTATGTGGAAATGCATATACTTTTTTCAAAAGAATGTTTTTTTTTTTTTTAAATGCCATTTCTCTGTCTCTCTTTTCTTTTATAGCTAGGGTCTCACTTGTTGCCCAGGCTGGTCTCAAACTCCTGGACTCAAGTAATCTTCCCACCTTGACCTCTCAAGTTAGCAGGGATCATAGACATGAGCCACCACACTTGGCTACTCCATAGCTTTTTAAGGTCTTGTTATAATGGAGTGGTCTGGTGAGCTCTGTTTTATACATACAAATCTAGTTCTCCTGAAAAGTCTCACAGACTTATACTTTTGACTGTTAAGAGAAAATGATAATGAACTAGGAATCATTTTTTTTCCAAGAGCTCCATCTTCCATAGTATAGAAAAAAATAATTGATTACATTAGCTTCATCAGTGTACCTTTTAAATTACACTATATCTTCTAACACAAAACTCAGAAACTGATGAAATGCCAAAAGAATTTGAAGGTGATGCCATGTTACCTCCAGATCCTAAAAGATAGAGAGAGGAAATAATTATGGCAAAAAGTATCCTAGTTTTCATCTTGGGCTAAACCTTAGAGTTTTTCTGAACAGCATACTCCTTCAAGCATGTTTGTAATTATTCTGTGGTATTAGACTGGTGGTTTCTGACTAACTGTTGGAATCACTTGGGATTTGGCTGAAAATTAATCAGTGCTGGGTCATACCATACCCTAGGCCATTTGAAAGAAAATCTTTGGGTGTATATTAGTCTACTTGGGCTGCCATAACAAAATACCACATACTGGGTGCCTTAAACAACAGAAATGTGTTTTCTCACAGTTTGAGAGACAAGAATTCCAAGATCAGGGTGTCAGAAAATTCACTTTTTTGCTTCAGCTTGCAGACAGCTGCCTTCTTTCTGTGTCCTCACCTGACCTTTTCTCTGTTCTTGCTTGGAGAGAGATCAGTCTCTGGTGTCTCTTTCTCTTTTTATGAGGCCACGAGCCTTATTGTATTAGACCCACTATTATCAACTCATTTAGCCTTAATTATCTTCCTACAGGCCCTATCTATAGACACAGTCACATTGGGGGTTAAGGCTTTAACATGGGAATTTTGGGAGAGACAGTTAAGCCTGTGACATTGGGTTCAAATGGACATATCAGTTTGTTCTTTTAAAATCTCCTTAGCTTATTCTAAGATGAGGGGTGAAGCCACTGCTTCAGATAAATATTTTGGTGTGACAGGCTTTATCTTATAGAGATGACTTATGGAATACTATCAAGTTTTCCTACCATGGTGAGGGCTGTGGCACATTTAGAAAACAGCCTTTGTTATAAAAATGTTTATATGTTGAGCTGCCTTTTCTTTTTCTTCTGATATGTGATGCCCTCTGATGACCACAGAGCATTCGTTGTACTATTTTATTTTTTATTTTTTTAATTTATTATTTTATTTACTTATTATTATTTATACTCTGTCACACTCTGTTGTCCAGGCTGGAATGCAGTGGCGTGATCTCGGCTCACTGCAACCTCCACCTCCCGGATTCAAGCAGTTCTTACACCTCAGCCTCCTGGGTAGCTGGGAATATAGGCATGCACCAACATGCCTGGCTAAGTTTTGTATTTTTAGTAGAGATGGGGTTTCTCCATGTTGGCCAGGCTGGTCTCAAACTCCTGACCTCAAGTGTTTTGCCTGCCTCAACCTCCCAAAGTGCTGGAGATTATAGGTGTGAGCCACCATGCCTGGCTGCATTCATTGTCCTAGAGTATATCGTTTAAGCCAGGGCTTTTCAATCTTGGCATTGTTGACATTTTGAGCAGAATAATTATTTGTGGGGTGGGGTGAGCTTTCCTGTGTTTCATAGGATGTTTAGCAGTATCCCAGTAGCACTCCCCACCCCACCACCTTGCAGTTATGACAAAAATGTTTCCAGATAGTGCCAAATGTCCATGGGGACAAAATCACCCCTGGTTGAGAATCACTGTTATAAGCCCTTCTTACTCGTTATAGATGCCACAGTCCTATAAACAGAAGGACAAAGTTTTTCTGACAGCTAGAACTCCGGTGGTTCTCATTGACCAGTAGAAGTCTTCCTTTCTTTCTGATTAACAACCTTATAAAATATTCATATATTTTTAAAGCACTGACTTTTTTGTTTAAATCTCTATTTCTGAATGAAAGCACTCAATATTATTAAAAGGACTAGGTTTTTGCTGTCATTAAGTAAACTTGGTTGGAGAATGTTCATCAAAATCCCTAGGATGCCTCACTGATAGTGTGGCCAGCTATTTCAGTTTTCAAGATATGTTTTCTGAACCATTTCATCACTTGTGGAATGAAACAGATTTTGACCTAAGGTTCATATATAAAAATTAGTGTTTTTCAATTCAAAGTGTAGTGCATGGATGACCTAAGTCACAGCTATGTGTGGCATTTGTCTGAAATGCAAATTCCCAGGCCAACTTTCCCAGAATCTTTAGAGGTGGTATTCAGAAATGTGTCTTGAGCACTGTAAGTAATAATAATGCACTAAAGTTTGGGAACCATTGGTGGATGTAAATTCCCATTCTTATACCACTTTCAGCAGCTCATCAGGCAGGCAACAATGCTCACTAGTCTGTTAATTAAGCACTTTTAGGGCCTTCTCTCTTTCTCCAGTAATGCTCACTACCTTATTGGAAACTTTGGCTTTTAGTTAATTCTCATTAGAAACCCATTTTATTAGTTGCAACATACAGGAAAAGAGGGCCAAATAAGAAAGGCCAGCATTCGTGACGTTAAGTTACACACCAAAGTTTAGATGTGCAAAGCAGTGGTATTTCTATTGCTTTTAGTTCCATCAGTTAGTAATTGGTGATGGAGCCACAATGGAGAAGAAAAGGTCACTAAATCAGTGTAGTGTTGTTTATTAAAGACCATGTGCCCAGTATTGTTGCAGGTGCTGCATGGGAGAAGAGGAACTAAAAATCTTACTGTGGGCCGGGCGCAGTGGCTCACACCTGTAACCACAGCACTTTGAGAGCCTGAGGCAGGCAGATCACCTGAGGTCAGGAGTTTGAGACCAGCCTGACCAACATGGAGAAACCCCGTCTCTACTAATAATACAAAATTAGCCAGGCGTGGTGGCGCATGCCTGTGATCCCAGCTACTCAGGAGGCAGAGGCAGAAAAGAAAAAAAAAAAAAGATAAAATAGTATAGCTCTCGGTTCGTAGAGAGTTTTATGTTTCAGGGAGAAATAGTCAAGTTGGTAAGGAGAACCAGTTTTTATATAGCTCAGGAGTCTTATTTCCTTAAGGAAAAAATGGATACTTGTGGTTCTCCCTTTTTTCCCTTTGTTCATGAAATTATGGTGAGGTTACTGGTCTGAAGATTTGCAGATCAGTGACTTCCAGATTACTGGGCTAGAGATGGTTTGAGGCTAGTTTCCCGTATTCTTTGAAGACAAAGATTCACTGACACCATCATGAGATGAATCCAGTCATCATAAAGACCAGAGCAGTCTACACTTCTGAAAGAGGAGGAGAAAATTTTAAAACTATGAAAAGATAAAGCAGTGCCTCATCTGCAGCCACAGAATGGTAACATCAGTATGACTGAAGATAACCTCTAAATGAATGAGCATAATATGGAGAGGTGGTGGTAGAATTAGATGGCCTAGCAGTAGCAATAGCTTTGTGTGTAAATATAAAGAATGCAAAATCGGTGAGCCAAGATCACGCCACTGCACTCCAGCCTGTGTCACAGAGCAGGACTCCGTCTCAAAAAAAAAAAAAAAAAGCAAAATAATTTCTTTTGCGAAAGAAATTTTTGAGCAAATATTTCCAACTCTATGAATCTGCCAGCAAGTATTTGTAAATATTCATTCAGTGAATATATATGCCAGCTATATTTTAGGCATGTGTTAAGTGCTAGCAGTAAGCATAATACAGACCTCTTTGGATTTATAATTATGATTTAGAAAAACAGATTATTGGAACATTGATAAAATTAATGTGGTAACTGGCGATAGGGGAAGTAAATATCCTGTTTAATGCTGCCCCATACCACTAATTTGTCATTATACTATTTGTGTCCAAAAGGTTTTCCATAGGAAAATGTACATGTGTGAAAGTATATCACAGTACCAGTTTTCTGTGCTCTGAATATGGTCATTTTCTCTTAGCAAGTGAGACTAGGGTAAACTGGACTGTACC
>NW_012102032.1:3006838-3007632 GCF_000951045.1 Mandrillus leucophaeus
AAAAAAAAAAAAAAAGTAAATAATATTAACTGAAAAATGTAGGCTACATGGTTATATAGCCTGTTAGTGTTTATGTAAAGTTTGAAAACATTCAAAACATTGTTTATGGATATATGTACACACATAGTAATTGCAGAACCACCTGTATGGTGATAATAAACTTCTGTTGAAGGGAGCAAGTTGCTTTTGGAAGAAATGGTGTCAAGGAAGGATATACACAGTAAGCATTCAATTAATATAAGTTAAAATTTTTTGTATTATGTGTGTATGTATGTACATATACACAGTGATTTTAAGCATACCTTAAAAATCTTAAGCAAACAGTTTAAATAACTTTAGATCACTTTATGTAAATTGTTCAAAAAACCGTAATGTCTTGGGCAATGCCTGACACATAATAATATGAATGACAAAATATGCAGCTGTTTGTTGTTTTCTGCTGTTACCACTTACCGTTACGTCATTGATTGATGCAGTAACTCAAACATGATATCATTATTCTTTGTAACTATAAACTTTGATATATAGCATATGATATATGATACTTTTTTTTTTTCTTAAGACAGAGTTTTGCCCTGTCGCCCAGGCTGGAGTGCAGTGGCGTGATCTCAGCTCACTGTAACCTCCACCTCCTGGGTTCAAGCAATTCTTGTGCCTCAGCCTCCTGAGTAGCTGGGACTACAGGCACACGCCACCACCCTGAGCTAATTGTTGTATTTTTAGTAGAGATGGAGTTTCACCGTGTTGGCCAGGCCTTGAAGTCGCCAGGTCATGAGGTCTTGAACTCCTGACCT
>NW_012102032.1:3011057-3031698 GCF_000951045.1 Mandrillus leucophaeus
CTCACTAGTCTGTTAATTAAGCACTTTTAGGGCCTTCTCTCTTTCTCCAGTAATGCTCACTACCTTATTGGAAACTTTGGCTTTTAGTTAATTCTCATTAGAAACCCATTTTATTAGTTGCAACATACAGGAAAAGAGGGCCAAATAAGAAAGGCCAGCATTCGTGACGTTAAGTTACACACCAAAGTTTAGATGTGCAAAGCAGTGGTATTTCTATTGCTTTTAGTTCCATCAGTTAGTAATTGGTGATGGAGCCACAATGGAGAAGAAAAGGTCACTAAATCAGTGTAGTGTTGTTTATTAAAGACCATGTGCCCAGTATTGTTGCAGGTGCTGCATGGGAGAAGAGGAACTAAAAATCTTACTGTGGGCCGGGCGCAGTGGCTCACACCTGTAACCACAGCACTTTGAGAGCCTGAGGCAGGCAGATCACCTGAGGTCAGGAGTTTGAGACCAGCCTGACCAACATGGAGAAACCCCGTCTCTACTAATAATACAAAATTAGCCAGGCGTGGTGGCGCATGCCTGTGATCCCAGCTACTCAGGAGGCAGAGGCAGAAAAGAAAAAAAAAAAAAGATAAAATAGTATAGCTCTCGGTTCGTAGAGAGTTTTATGTTTCAGGGAGAAATAGTCAAGTTGGTAAGGAGAACCAGTTTTTATATAGCTCAGGAGTCTTATTTCCTTAAGGAAAAAATGGATACTTGTGGTTCTCCCTTTTTTCCCTTTGTTCATGAAATTATGGTGAGGTTACTGGTCTGAAGATTTGCAGATCAGTGACTTCCAGATTACTGGGCTAGAGATGGTTTGAGGCTAGTTTCCCGTATTCTTTGAAGACAAAGATTCACTGACACCATCATGAGATGAATCCAGTCATCATAAAGACCAGAGCAGTCTACACTTCTGAAAGAGGAGGAGAAAATTTTAAAACTATGAAAAGATAAAGCAGTGCCTCATCTGCAGCCACAGAATGGTAACATCAGTATGACTGAAGATAACCTCTAAATGAATGAGCATAATATGGAGAGGTGGTGGTAGAATTAGATGGCCTAGCAGTAGCAATAGCTTTGTGTGTAAATATAAAGAATGCAAAATCGGTGAGCCAAGATCACGCCACTGCACTCCAGCCTGTGTCACAGAGCAGGACTCCGTCTCAAAAAAAAAAAAAAAAAGCAAAATAATTTCTTTTGCGAAAGAAATTTTTGAGCAAATATTTCCAACTCTATGAATCTGCCAGCAAGTATTTGTAAATATTCATTCAGTGAATATATATGCCAGCTATATTTTAGGCATGTGTTAAGTGCTAGCAGTAAGCATAATACAGACCTCTTTGGATTTATAATTATGATTTAGAAAAACAGATTATTGGAACATTGATAAAATTAATGTGGTAACTGGCGATAGGGGAAGTAAATATCCTGTTTAATGCTGCCCCATACCACTAATTTGTCATTATACTATTTGTGTCCAAAAGGTTTTCCATAGGAAAATGTACATGTGTGAAAGTATATCACAGTACCAGTTTTCTGTGCTCTGAATATGGTCATTTTCTCTTAGCAAGTGAGACTAGGGTAAACTGGACTGTACCCTCTTGGTTCATGAGTATTAGTAACTTGTGCTTTTTAGCCTGAAAGCTTTCTACTTCACCATTCTGAGTTGAAAATGGCATCTCCTGTTGTTTATTTTGTGTTCTGCTGAACTCTTTTGACCCTTAATGGCCAATAAAATATGATAATGATAGTCTGGACTTAGAGCAGAAATAACAGTAACAACAACACAGGAAATAAATCACACTGAACGTGGCAGAAGAAATAGTATGCAGATTAGCAGGCAACTGGGGATTGATTAAAGTCTTTGCATGTGGAGGATATTCTGTACTTGGTAGGAGACGTGATTGAAAGTTGCACAAAATTACAAAAGCATGTCAAATTTGAAGACTATACTGGGAAAGCTCCCTTAGAGCTCTTACTATGTTTATGGTTCTAGAAAGGCTTCCTAGGCACTAATTGCATTGGCCCTGCTAAATGGGGTTTGTGTATATTGAGTGCTAGGAGATCATACAATGGGAAGACCTTAGAGTAAACCTCCAAGAGCATGTGACTTCTAATCTGTTATCTGAAAAGATAGTAAGGGTTAACCAGGCAAAAGGATATGGGGATGAGGAATGTGAGTCTTCTAAGGAAGGATAACAACTGACTAGAGATATCATAGGGATTCTTGACATAGTCAATTTGGATAGTAGCTATACAGTTAATCACATGGCAAAGTACATCTACTTACCGTTTAAAAGATGTGACCTATTTAGCTATACGTACTTACACTAAAATAAAGAATTATTTATCTATATTGTATTGCAAGCCATTAATTTCTTTAGACACTATCACAGTGTGGCAGTGCTGTAGGTGTATCTTTTATCTTGTTTTGATAATAACCAAAATTATGATGAATTGAACTTTAGAAAATATACCTGAAGATGTGGTGAAATGGTTTGCAGTTTATTGTTTTGGTAAATTTGTAATTTTATATATCAAATTCATAACACTGTATTAAAACTGTATGATAGTCTTTTTCATAGTGTTTTAATGAATTTTGAGGTGTTCTAATGACAGTGTACAAACCATCCACATGATTAAAGGTAGTTAGCAGCAAAGTGACGTTTAGTCCATACTGTGATTATAATGCAGTTCTCTTTGAAGAAGATTGGATGGGACTAAAGTTGCTTGAAGTAGTTTTGACTTGCCAAGAAAGTGTTAGTGTGCTAGTCCCTCACAGTTGCCCCTTAGGTAATGAGGTGTTCATCCTATAAAAATGTGTAGATTTATTTACTAGTAAATAGTTTCAAAGTATTTGAAGTCTGTTAATATTTCCCATAATTCATTCCAAAAAAGGAACTTTGGGGATTAACTGTGATATCGCTGACTGTTGGTTCTTTTCATTTTTTAAAGCATGTTTATATCTGTTTCATAATTCAGATACACACCCTAAGTGTCAATTTCTTTTTCCCATTTCCATGAGTACTTTTAAAGTGCATTTCTAGTACTTACTTTAATAATTAATTACGTAATGTATTGCCTTTTTTAAGGGAAAAAAACGTTTATAAAATATTTCTTGATTTATTGATTGAGACAGAGTTTGGCTCTGTTGCCTTTGTTGGAGTGTGGTAGTGCAATCTCGATTCACCGCAACCTCCGCCTCTAGGGTTCAAGCGATTCTCGTGCCTCAGCCTCCCGAGTAGCTGGGATTGCAGGGGCGCACCACTACATCTGGGTAATTTTTGTGTATTTTTAATAGAGATGGGGTTTCACCATGTTGGCCATGCTGGTCTTGAGCTCCCGACCTCAGGTGATCCACCCACCTTGGCCTCCCAGAGTGCTGGAATTATAGGCGTGAGCCACCTCGCCCAGCCAAAAAACTTTTATAAAGTATTTGTATTTCTGATTTAATTGCATACATGATGGTTTTATGAAGTCATTTGATTTAATGTTATCTTCAATAAAGATTTAAAAATATTTCTTAGATTTTAGTTTAATAAAGTTTTTAAGATACTACTGAGGGACTTGGTTTTTTTAGGTAAATGGAATTTTAAACATATAAGCTAAATAATTATTTTTGTCTTTGCTTTCTTTTAGTGAATTAGTGCCATCTTATGATTCAGCTACTTTTGTTTTGGAGAATTTCAGGTAAGAGTTTTTGACAATTCTGGTTTTTTGTAGGTGTATATAAGGAAGAGCCAGGAAGGTATTCTTTGGTAAGACAGTAATCTAGTGAATTGTGTCGCTCACTTTAGAAGTCTTAGAAGAATAAGTTTCATATTAGAAACATAGAGATTATTTGTGCTGGATTTTATTGTATCTTTAGACTGCTTCTCTAGTCTGGGAAAAGGAACCTTTTCTTTTTATTTTGAGACAGGGTTTTGCTCTGTCACCCAGGCTGGAGTGCAGTGGCATGATCATTGCTCACTGCAGCCTCAACCTCCTGGGCTGCAGCAATCCTCACACCTCAGCCTCCCAAGTAACTGGGACTACAAGCATGTGCCACCACACAGATGGGGTCTCACTGTTTCCTAGGCTGGTCTCAAACTCCTGAGCTCCAGTGATTCTGATTCTCCCAACTCAGCCTCTCAAAGTGCTGGAATTATAGACATTAGCTGTGGTGGCCAAAGTGATTATACTGCCCAAAGTGAGGAACCGTTTTAAGTAAGAGAGATCACTTAGCTTTGGCTAAGGTGAGGGGCCGAACAGTTAGAGGTTGATGAGCCCCCACTTACCCATTGTTAGAAATAAAAGTAGTGGGAAGAAATCCATTGAAATCCATTTATCTCAGCTCAAAGTGAAGAATTGTGGATAGGGGCCATTATTGTAAGAAATTTGTCAGTTGTGTGTTAATTTTGTTTGCTTTTACTACTTTTTCTCTAAGATCAGAAGTGAAGATCATAACATGCAAAGGTTCTTAGCAATTTGTCTTTGAGGGCAGCATGGAAATGGAAACAAGTAATATAAGGTCTTCAGGAGAGAAACTCCAAATAATAGGCAAAGACCATCAGAATAAGGCCACACTGGGCAGGGCATGGTGGCTCACGCTTGTAATTCCAGCACTTTGGGAGGCCGAGGCAGGTGGATCATCTGAGGTCAGGAGTTCAAGACCAGCCTGGCCAACATGATGAAACCCCGTCTCTACTAAAAATACAAAAATAAGTTGGGCGTGGTGGTGGGCGTCTGTAATCCCAGCTACTTGGGAGGAGGCTGAGGCAGGAGAATCGCTTGAAACCGGGAGGTGGAGGTTGCAGTGAGCCGAGATTGTGCCACTGTGCTTCAGCCTGGGCAACAAGAGCAAAACTCTGTCTCAAAAAAAAAAAAAAAAAAAAAAGCCACACAGAATTTATCCCTCTTCCCATTTAATTTGTCTTTTCTCATGGGATACTTTCGTGGCTAAAACATAGTCTTTCTGAGGTTTTTCCCACATTTATTAAGGTTTAGTGTACTCTCGTTTTTCAATGTTAAAAGATGATTATACTGCAGAGAAGTGAGGAAGAAACCTTCTGGGTTTTATTTTTAATGGTGAAAGACTGCTTGTTGAAGCATTAATTAAATTTGGGAGACTTAGTGATATATTCCTTTTCCCTTAAATGTCACAATTTTGAGGGGTTTTTTTTCCCCTGAAACTTAAAAGATATTGCTGAATATTTCAGTATTTTTAAATTCTCTTTATTTCAGAATGTAAGCATATCTAAACTTTTACAGTGGAATTTTGACTTGATCAGTCACCTTGTTATTTGTCTAAGATTTCAAATATGTAGCAAAGAAACTGGTTGGTCTTTCTTTTTGCCTGTTGCCATTTCACAACAGTTTTGATCTTGGTATTTGGTTGGTTTTCTTTTTCGTTAGCACTTTGCGTCAGAGAGCAGATCCTGTTTACAGTCCACCTCTTCAAGTTTCAGGACTTTGCTGGAGATTAAAAGTTTACCCAGTAAGTTTTTGATGTTTCTAATAAAGTTTGAAACCAATGTCTTTCTTTCAGAGTTCTGTAGTACACTAGTTTGATTACTGAGAACTGTTAACTCTTCTTATTTTTTATTCCATATGCTGTCCTCGTTCCCTGTTCCCCTTCTCCCTCCATGTTAGACAACTGTTTGTCCTCACCTAGTTCTCTAATATATTCTGCTGGAAGGCCTGTTGGAAACAATATTCCCTGAGTTCTCATATGTTGAAAACAGTTTTTGCCCTTTATATTCTAAGGCTAGTATTGCTGGGTATAAAATCCTTGGCTCATATTTTCCTTCATTGGGTATCTTCAATATGCAATTCCATTTTCTTTAGGAAAAGTGTGATAATAAACTATTTTTCTTTACTTTTAAAGATGTTTGGTGATATTACCTAGATGCTAAATAATCTTTTTGAGTCCAGTAATTTACTATTACACATTTTAGTCCTCCTGGGTTAGTATGCTTAGTTACACACTAAAGTCTTTCAATATGTAGTTTCAGATTTTTTTTTTTAAGAAAAGTTTTATATAATGGGATTATACAATAATGTATAATCTTTTGTGTCTGGCTTTATTCACCTAGCTGATGATTCATTTATTCATTGATATCTATTGAGTGATTATCATGTCAAGCCTCAAAAGTTGCCTCAGGTCGTTTCAAGCAAGGTAGACCAAAAATGAAGGGGTTAATAGTACTTGTACCCCTCTGTAGTCATGTCCCAGTAGACACTGTAGATGTATAAGGATCTCTGTTCTCAGCCTTCATTGTCTCATTGGGGGAATAGATGTTTAAACAAGTAGTTATAATAAATGTGATTCTTTTAAAACATAGACACCTGAAGTACTAGGGCAATACATAGGAAGTAATTATCTCTTTTTTTAAAAGAGTCTTGCCCAATTAAACAAAAAGGGAGTAATTATCTTTATAAAAATAAAATCTATAGTAGAGATTTAAACAACTTCTCAATCTCTAGACAGAATCTTATATGGAATTCTGACATTAAAATCATACAGAAATTGTATTTAATTACTTTCAGCATAGGGTATTACCTTTTTGTATGTTGGTCTTAAAAATTAATTTTTGGTTTAAAATTTTTTTTGCCTCATTTCTAATGAAATTATTTTTCCCATTAGGGTCTTGGTTTTTTGTTAAAGTTGATTTGTAAGAGTTCTATATATGTTAAGACTCTTAACCTTTCTCATGGTTGTTGATATTTCCCTTCATTTCTGTGCCTTAGTAGTTTCGCTTTTTTTTTAATACACAGAAGTTTAAAGTTGTTAAGAACTCAAATCTATTGGTGTTTTTTTTTTTTTTTTATTTCTTCCATTGCTTTGAGGCTTAGAAGTATTTCTCAATCTAGATATCAGATGTTAATCTGCATTTTGTTTTATTGTGGCTTAATTTTTTTTACACTTCAACTGATTATTCTTCTTTTAGGATGGAAATGGAGTTGTGCGAGGTTACTACTTATCTGTGTTTCTGGAACTCTCAGCTGGCTTGCCTGAAACTTCTAAGTAAGAAGTGTAATTAAATAACAACCTTAATGTGCGTTTACATACATTCCCCCTAGCAATTTTTGCTAATTTATATTTTTGTTAATTACTGTATTGGTATATCTGTTAAGATGTAGAGTAATATGAAATTGTTGGCATCATAGGATGGTATGGATTGGCAGTTCTCAAACTGTTTGGTCTCATACTCTTAAAATTATTGGGAACCCCAAAGAGTTTTTGTTTATATGGATTACATATATTGTTATTTTCTGAGTTGGAACTTAAAACTGAAAAAAATTATATAAAATTTTAATTCACTTTTGAGGTAACAACAAGTCTGTTGCATACTAACATAAATAACATTTTTAAATGAAAAGTAACTATTTTCCTAAAAAATATATATTTTTAAGAAAACTTGTATTGCTTTGTGTTTTTGGAAATCTCTTTACTATCTGGCTTAAAAGAAGACAACTGGATTCTCATGTCTGTTTTTATATTCAATTTTTTAAAAATATCATTTTGATTGAAATACATGTGTAAAATCTGGCTGCAGAGTTCTACAACCATCACCAACATCTAATTTTATAACATTCTATTTACGCCACAAGGAATCCCTGTACTCATTATCTGTCACTTCCCATTCCCCCTTTCCTTCAGTCCCTGAGAACCACAAATGTACTTTTTGTCAAGGAGGAATATTTTTTAAAGTGGTTTTAGATAATTGTGGATCTTCTTTGATATTACATCCAAACTGAACAAGTAGTAGGTTATTAAATGTTATTTATAATGTGGGATCTGGAATCATATTAATGATTTTTTTTTTAACTCTGTTACATGAAATCTCTTAGTTTGGTATGGAATGTCTGCTTTCAGCTAACATGAATCAAGAGGGATGAGATCTACGCATTTTCTTGCAACAACCAAAAAAAAACTTGATGAAACATTTTCTAGATACTGGACATGGTGGTAACAAATGAAAACAGTCCCTGAGAGATGAAAAACACAAACCAGCTCTGTGATTTCTCCAGCTTACAGCCTTGAGAGAGTTTTCAGGCTGCAACACAGGGAGGAGCTGGGTTCTACTGAGGTAGAACCTGGCAGACTTAGTTGAGGGGATAGTGCTGAGAGTCTAGAAAGGACAATGCAGCTAGAGCGCATTGGACAAAATACCAGAGAGGAGAAAGCTGCAGAGACTGAAGTCTAGAGATCTGTAATAGGTTCCCCTTGGGTATTCAGCAGAGTACTTATCAGGGCATATGTGTGAGGAAACTACCTGAGATTGGGGAAAGAATTGCCTGACAGGATTAGAGGGAATAGTGATTGCCTGGTGTTCACACGGAGCCAGGAACTGTGTCTGTTGCAACCAACCACGGTGGAGAAATTTGTAATTCATGGGTCATTGGGTATAACGCTAAGAAAGTTTTTGCCTTGATAGCAGAAATTAGCCCTAGACAGAACACTGCTCTGGACCCACCTAACAAAAGTGAGACCTGAAAGGATCAAATTGTTTTCAAGTAACTTAACTGCATCCCGGAAGGAATCTCAAGAAAATTTACAAGGTTGCTGAAGTATCTAACATCCAACAAAGTAAAATTTACAGTGTCTTTTGTTCAGTCAAAGGTTAATATGCCAGACTGGCTGGCGCATACCTGTAATCCCAGCACTTTGGGAGGCCAAGGCGGGAGGATTGCTGAAGACCAGGAATTTGAGACCAGCCTGGGCAATATGGTGAGACCTTGCACACGTCTCAGCTACTCAGGAGGTTGAGGCAGGAGGATTGCTTGAGCTCAGGAAGTCGAGGCTGCAGTGAGCTGTGTCTGCACCACTGCACTCCAGCCTGAATGACAGAGTGAGACCATGTCTCAATTTATTTATTTATGTAATGTATTTTGAGTCTCACTTTATCACCCAGCTTGGAGTACAGTGGCATGATCTCAGCTCACTGCAACCTCTGCCTCCCAAGTTCAAGCAATTCTCCTGCCTCAGCCCCCCAAAATAGCTGGGATTACAGGCATGCAACACCACGCCCAGCCAATTTTTGTATTTTTAGTAGAAACGGGGTTTCACCATATTGGCCAGGCTGGTCTTGAACTCTTGACCTCAGGTGATCCGCCCACGTCAGCCTCCCAAAGTGCTGGGATTACAGGTGTGAGCCGCTCTGCCTGGTCAAGAATTCTTTATATATTTTGGATACTAAACCTTTATCAGACATGTGATTTGCCGATAGTTTCTCCCATTTGGTAGGTTGTCTTTTTACTTTCTTGATAATGTCCATTAATGCACAAAAGTTTATAGACTGTATCTTTGTCTTTTTGTAAACCTGAAAATTTTACAAGATTGGATATATAAATCAATATATTGGCTTTCCCAGTGTATACTTCTTTTCTTTTTGAGTCAGGGTCTTGCTGTGTCACTGAGGCTGGAGCACAGTGGCACAATTATGGCTCAATGCAGCCTCAGCCTCCTGGGCCCAGGTGATCCTCCTGCCTCAGGCTCCCAAGTAGCTGGGATTACGGGAATGCACTACCATACCCAGCTAATTTTTTTGTTTTTTGTTTTTATAGAGACGGGGTTTCACCATGTTGACCAGACTAGTCTCAGACTCCTGGGCTCAGGCGATCCACCCACCTCGGCCTCCTGAAGTGCTGGTATTACAGGTGTTAGCCACTGTGTCCAGCGTACTTATTTTCTTTCTCTTTTTCTTTTCTTTTTAACTTTATTTTAGGTTTGGCATTACGTATGAAAGTTTGTTACATAGGTAAACTCATGTCATGGGGGTTTGTTGTACAGATTATTTCATCACCCAGGAATTAAGCCCAGTACCTGATAGTTATCTTTTCTGTTCCTCTCCCTTTTTCCACCCTCTACCCTCAAGTATACCCCAGTGTCTGTTGTTTCCTTCTTTATGTTCATAAGTTCTCATCATTTAGCTCCCAATGTGTAAGTGAGAACATGTGGTATTTGGTTTTCTGTTCCTGCATTAGTTTGCTAAGGATAACAGCCTCCAGCTCCATCCTTCCATGTTGCACAAAAAACATGATCTCATTCTTTTTTATGGCTGCATACTTATTTTCTATTAGGAAATTTTATAGCCTTTGATTTTCTGAATACACAATAATTTACTTTGCTATAACTTGTGCTGGAAAAATACAGTAGAGTATTTCAAAATTTGTATTTTAAAATTGCAAGGTGATAAACCTCAAAGGATAATAGAAATAACAGAATATTTATGTATGAGGAAACATGTAGTGAATATAAGGAAAAAATATTGCATTAATAAAACAAAAGCAACTTTGAATTACTTCTTTATTCAAAATTTATTTATGTTTTGAGGTGTTGTTTTATACCTAATATATTGGTAAACATCTTTATGAGGAAAAAAGGACCTAGTGCCATTCATGTTTTAGTGGTTCATTCAAAATACTGCTGTTTTGGCCGGGTGCAGTGGCTCACGCCTGTAATCCCAGCACTTTGAGAGGCCAAGGAGGGTGGATCATCTGAGGTCAGGAGTTTGAGACCAGCCTGGCCAACATTACGAAACCATGTCTCTACTAAAAATACAAAAAATTAGCTGAGTGTGGTGGTGTGCGCCTGTAATCTCAACTACTTGGGAGGCTGAGGCAGGAGAATCACTTGAACCAGGGGGCAGAGGTTGCAGTGAGCTGAGACCATGCCACTGCGCTCTAGTCTGGGCGACAGTGAGACTCCATCTCAAAAATAAATAAATAAATAAATAAAAACTGCTCTTTTTCTGATTGGGCGTGGTGGCTCACGCCTGTAATCCCAGCACACTGGGAGGCCAAGGTGGGTGGATCACCTGAGGTCAGGAGTTCAAGACCAGCCTGGCCAACATGGACCACCGTCTCTACTAAAAATACAAAATTAGCCAAGCATGATACACACCTGTAATCCCAGCTACTCTGGAGGCCGAGACAGGAGAATCACTTGAACCTGGAGTCAGAGGATGCAGTGAGCTGAAATCGCACCATTGTACTCCAGCCTGGGCAACAAGAGTGAAACTCCATCTCAAAAAAAAAGCCCAAAATACTGCTGTTTTTATAAATGATAAAAGAAATGTAATTGCATATATCAATAAGGTTTCCTCTCAGGTGATTACTTAGTGACCTTAATGTTTAGATGAGTTTGTCTTTTATTCTTATTTTACTAACTGTATAGTAATGGTCTGTTTTTCAATTTTAGATATGAATATCGTGTAGAGATGGTTCACCAGTCCTGTAATGATCCTACAAAAAATATCATTCGAGAATTTGCATCTGACTTTGAAGTTGGAGAATGCTGGGGCTATAATAGATTTTTCCGTTTGGACTTGCTTGCAAATGAAGGATACTTGAATCCACAAAATGATACCGTGATTTTAAGGTAATAGGAAAAATTTAATGTTGTGGTTTTTATTGTGGGGAAATAATATCATTGGAACTGTATTTCAAAGATCATTTGGTTAACAAAGATGAATATTGAAATTCATACTAACTATAACCTTATCACTTTCTTGACTGTTTTATTTAAGTGGATAATAATCAAAAATTTGTAGTCAAAAAGTCAAACTTTTTTTTTGACATCTAGTTAGTAATTTCATTAAAGATATGCTGGGTGCGGTGGTGCGCTGGTGTTTCCATCTACCCTGGAGGCCGAGATGGAAGGATAGATTGGGCCCAGGAGTTTGAGACCAGCTTAGGAAACATAATGAGACCCCCATCTCTTTAAAAAGAAAAAAAAAATGTGTGTGGGGGGAAACTACAACTTCCAGTAAATATAGTAATGTTCCATTTATCTGTTGAACTTCTAGTGACCTCACCGTTTGGAAATCTGAGAATAGTAAGGGATAAAGTATTGATTTTTTTCACTTCACAGTACATGTTATATTTGAGTGACTGGTTTTACAACTTAATTTTATAAAGCAGCTATCAGTTCTTTCTGAATAACAGAAAATTAAAAGAAGAATCAAGATGAAAGTTGATGAAAATGAGCAATTTTCTACTTTTTTCTTAAACTTTTATTTTAGGTTCAGGGATACTTATGTAGGTTTGTTATACAGGTAAACTCACATCGTGGTGATTTGCTGTACAGATTACTTCATCACCCAGATACTAAGCCTAGTACCCAGTAGTTATTTTTTCTGATCCTTTCCCTTCCACCCTCAAGTAGGCCCCAGTGTCTGTTGTCTCCCCTCTTTATATCCCTGAGTTCTCATCATTTAGCGCCTTTTTTTTTTTTTTGAGATGGAGTCTCCCTCTGTCTCCCAGGCTGGAGTGCAGTGGCGCAATCTCGGCTCACTGCAAGCTCCACCTCCCGGGTTCACGCCATTCTTCTGCCTCAGCCTCCTGAGTAGCTGAGACTACAGGTGCCCACCACTGCATCCGGCTAATTTTGTTTTTGTATTTTTAGTAGAGACGGGGTTTCACCGTGTTAGCCAGGATGGTCTCAATCTCCTGACCTCTTGAGCCACCCGCCTCGGCCTCGCAAAGTGCTGGGATTACAGTCCTGAGCCACCGCGCCTGGCCCATTTAGCTCTTAAATAATAAGTGAGAACATGTGGTATTTGGGAAAACCATCAATTTTTTTTTTTTTTTTTTGAGACAGTTTTTCTCTAGTTGCCCAGGTTGGAATGGAGTGCAGTGGTACGATCTTGGCTCCCTGCAGCATTCGCCTCCCAGGTTCAGGCGATTCTTCTGCCTCGGCCTCCTGAGTAGCTGGGATTGCAGGCATGGGCCACCACGCCCGGCTAATTTTGTACTTTTATTAGAGACGGGGTTTCTCCCTATTGGTCAGGCTGGTCTCGAACTCCCGACCTCAGGTGATCCACCCACCTCGGTCTCCCAAAGTGCTCTGATAACAGACGTGAGCTACCACGTCCGGCCAAAACCATCAATTTTTTATTGTTGATTGTTGGTTTAGTATTTACAAGAAAGGACAGAATATAAATACTGACTATAAAACAACAGCCCTATTTAGCCAGGCATGGTGGCTCACGCCTGTAATCCCAGCACTTTGGGAGGCTGAGGTAGGTAGATCACCTGGGGTCAGGAGTTTGAGACCAGCCTGGCCAATATGGTGAAATCCTATCTTTACTAAAAATACAAAAATTAGCCAGCCTGTGGTGGCACGCACCTGTAACCCCAGCTACTCAGGAGGCCGAGGCAGGAGAATCGCTTGAACCTGGCAGGTGGAGGTTGCAGTGAACCGAGACTATGCCACTGTACCCCAGCCTGGGCGACATAGCAAGACCCCATCTCAAAAATAATAATAATAAAGTAAATAAAAACAATAGCCCTGTTTAACGTGGGGTAGTCTTTACACAGGTCAGAAGTTTTTGGGCATCAGCTGGGCGCCGTGGCTCATACCTGTAATCCCAGCACTTTGGGAGGCTGAAGTGGGTGGATCACCTGAGGTCAGGAGTTCAAGACCAACCTGGGCAACATGGTGAAACCCTGTCTCTACTAAAAATACAAAAATTATTTGGGCGTGGTGGTGGGCGCTTATAATCCCAGCTACTTGGGAAGCTGAGGCAGTTGAATCGCTTGAGCCCGGAAGGCAGATGTTGCAGTGACCCGAGATTTCACTAGTGCACTGCAGCCTGGACAACAAGAGTGAAACTCTGTCTTAAAAAAACAAAAAACAAACAAAGATGTTTGGGTATCATTACATGATGTTATAATTTGATAATCAAAATGAGAACTTGAATATTTAAAAAGATTAAAATACGTTCGTAACTGAGAAGTTTCAGAGTATTTAGCAGTTTAAAAAGTTCTCATCACAATTTGAAACTTTTTTTTTCTTGAGAGTGATTTAATGTACTCCTAAATTTCCCTTATTCAGAGCTCTTTGTTCTTGAGCATACTGGACAGATCATATCAGCATTTACTCTTAGGTGTTTTCCGTAGCTTTTCTGGAAGTATAAAGAAGTTTAACAAGGGATATGATTTTCAGTGTAGGGAAAAAGATTCATGTTTTTGTTATTGTTTTGTTTTGTTTTGTTTAGAGGCAGTGTCTTGCTATATTGCCCAGTCTAGTCTAGAATTCTTGGGCTCAAGTGATCCTCCTGCCTCAACTTCCCAAGTAGGTGGGATTACAGGTGCATGCCACTGTGCCTGGAATCATGTTTTTTGAAGGGAGGGATTATTTTAGTTATCTTCATATAGCTTTTCAGACTTTTGGGGTTTAATGTTCGCCAAGAGAAGTAATTTATTGCTTTTCATGCTTCAGCCATAGAGAGAATTACAAAATTATTCAACTATCAATTTTACCAACCTACAAAAGACCCATTTTCTTATAGTCTTAGTTTCATCCTTATTACCGTTATATATTAGTACAGAAACAAATTCTTGTTAGGACATCATTTTTTTAAAGCAGCATTGAGTCTGTACCATATGCCTGACACTGAGTTGCTAATAAGAAAAATATAGACATGGTTTTTGTCCACAGGGAACTCAAGATGAAATTGGCAGATAAAAAAAGAGTTTACTACACTCTTATTATAAAATAATGCTATAGTAGCACCATAAGTAAATTGCCATGAAATTCGTGGATAGGGAGCTTCTCATTATCGTATTATATTTATTTATTTAATGAAACATTGCTCAAACTTTAAACCTCATTTAGTTCAAGATTCTGGTGGAACTTTATTAGAAAGTTATTTAAGGCTTTTCTGTAACTATGAATATATATTTCATTCTTTCATTAAAACAGAAAGTTAAGAAAATTTACCTGCTGCTTGGTTTTGTTTTAATGGCAAAATATTATAATGCTCAGGGTTAACCACTGGTTTAAGTCATTCAAAGAAAATAATAGTGTTCAGACGATCTTACTTTAATGTCTTACCAGTGGGTGCTTCCTATACTGTGAATCATCTCTACTCAGTTGAGTGAATCATCTCTGCTCGGTTCAGTTCAGAACATACTTTAATCTGTTTATTTTATTTTATTTTTATTTTGTATTATATTATATTATATTATATTAGAGACGGAGTTTCGCTCTGTTGCCCAGGCTGGAGTGCAGTGACATCATCTCGGCTCACTGCAACCTTTGTCTCCCAGATTCAAGTGATTCTCCTGCCTCAGCCTCCTGAGTAGCTGGGATTACAGGCGCCCACCACCATACCTGGCTAATTTTTGTACTTTTAATAGAGATGGGGTTTCACCATGTTGGCGAGACTGGTCTTGAACTCCTGACCACAGGTGATCTGCCCGCCTCGGCCTCCCAGAGTGCTAGGATTACAGGCGTGAGCCACTGTGCCCAGCCAATCTCTTTTTTAAAAAAAAAATACTCAAGTTCTCATTTTGATAATCCAAATATAGCATATAATGATGCCCAAAAACTTCTGACCTATCAAGACTACCCCAACATTAAATAGGACTGTTGTTTTATAGTCGGTGTTTATGTTCTGTCCTTTCTTGCATGAGTATTCTTGACTGAAACTAGGTATATACTGCCAGATAACTGTTAAATGGTCAGTAGGTTCTTACACTAAGGTGTAAAATCCTAGAAAAAAATGGACAGCTAACATTGTGTAACTGGGTAAAAGGCTGGAAGGAATGAAAGAGAGGTAGATGTCCAAATTAATCTTGCCTTGTGGTTTTTCCTTTCTTCAAAAACACCTTCACACATGCACTGCAATTTTTTCACTATAAATATAGTTATGTTAGGCTATGTAACAAAGGTAGAGGTTTGTTTGCTTTAGTAAGTATTAGTTTTTTTAAAAATTAAAACAACTGGATAGATTAAGATTCTGTCATTTATATATTAATATGATTTTATGTAGATGCAGTACTTTTTTTTCCTAATCTAAGCTGAAATAATGCCATATTGTAATAAGGGCAGTTTTGATTGCTATCTTGAAGGGTTTGGGATATAGTTTATTTAGAGCATGTAACTCTTTGGGGGACAGTAAAGCAATCCTGGCTGGTTGACCCAGTAAATGATTTTTTTCTGAGGGGCAGGAAATATGGGAATGTGAGATGGAATAGAGAAATATAAAGAGCAGCATTTAAAACTTTGTATTTTGCTAGGGCCTGATTTAGGGAAGAAAGGGATAAGAGTTATCTTTCTCCTTATAGGAGGGAACTGCATGGTATATGGCTCTCTTCTTCCCAACTCATGATCATCATCATATTTTAGTTACATTATTATAATATGCCTTAGTAGGTTAGTTTGGGGAGCTTAACTACAATGTACAATGTACTTTAGAAAGGTAGTTTGAGGACAACTGGATTTTCAGAATCTTGTGTCATAATCTGTGGATTACATCTATAAACAACAAATACTAGCAGCTCTAAGTTTATGTGAATTTTGGCCTTATAATCAAGTTAACCAAAATTACAGAATTCAAAGCTAGACTCATAATATTTTACCATTTGAATTTTTTTTTTTTTTTTTTTTTTTTTATGTGGCTCGATTCTTTTAAGGTTTCAGGTACGTTCACCAACTTTCTTTCAAAAATCCCGGGACCAGCATTGGTACATTACTCAGTTGGAAGCTGCACAGACTAGTTATATCCAACAAATAAACAACCTTAAAGAGGTAAGGAAATATATATTTCTGGTTTAGTGTTTCCTATTGTCCTTTTGGCTTGTTATATTTGTAATTAGATTTAATATATTTATTGCTATTTGTAATTTTGTAGTTTATAATTGGAAAAAAAATCTAGTTATCCTGTTCCCCATCCTTACTGGTTCTGCAGTGTCCAGTTTAGTAACCACTAGTCACATATGGCTATATAAATTTTTGTTTTACTTTATTTATTTTTTATTTTGGAGACAGGGTCACACTCACTCTCGTTGCCAGGAACAGTTTCCACTAACTGCAGCTTCAGCTTCCCAAGCTTGGGTGGTCCTCCCACCTTAGCCTCCCAGGTAGCTCTGATTTTGAGCAGGTGTCATGGCTAGTTTTTGTATTTTTTATGGAGACAGGGGCTTCTCCGTATTGCCCAAGCTGGTCTTGAACTCCTGGGCTCAAGCACTCTGCCTGCCTTGGCCTCCTAAAGTGCTGAGGTTACAGGTGTGAGCCACTGTGCCTGGTCTGTAAATTTAACTTGATTAAAATTAAAAATTTAATTCCTTAGTTGCAGTAGCCACATTTCAAGTGCTTGCATTGGGTACTGCAAATCTAGAGCATTTCTGTCATTGCATAAAGTTGTTTTGAACAGTGTGGCTGTAGTTTGAGGTAAGCTCTTTGTGTTTCTGTCAGTGACTTAGTGTCTCTTCCACAAGTTATCTTGGATTTAGAGGATTCTAGGCTATAGCACAATTAAAAGTTGTCCCATCTTGAACTCTTAACTATAGTTGAATGAGCACTGGAGAAGATTAATTGATGAATTTTTATTTTACAATGATAAACTAAGGAATGTTTCATTTCCCTTAGGAACTTAGGATGTGGCGGAAGGTTTGGAGTGCTGAGAATCGTTAATAGGTCAGGGAGGAAAATATGAATAAATACATGCTTTCAGAGATTTTCATGTTAAATGTACTATTTAAAACTACCTGTATTCACTATACTGTTTGCTATTTGTATGTTTAGCTTAGGCTGGATATGAAAGAAGGAAGATGAGCATATATGGGGCAGTTTATCTTTGTCATCAATTTTTTTCATAAATAAAAGGCAGTAGGGATTCAGAGAAATAGTTTAAGAAATGGTGCCAAGTGAGGTGGCTCACTCCTGTAATCCCAGCATGTTGGGAGGCCGAGACCAGAAGATCATTTGAGCCCAGGAGTTCAAAACCAGCCTGAGCAACGTAGCAAGATAAATAAAAAATGAAATTAGCTAAGCATGGTGGCACATGCCTCCAGTCCCAGCCACTTGAGAGGCTGAGGCAGTAGGATCTCTTGAGCCCAGTAGTTCAAGGCTTGCAGTGAGCTGTGATGGCACCACTGCACTTCAGCCTGGGCAACAGAGTGAGACAGTTCTCAAAAAATAAATAAGGAAAGAAAGAAATGGTTTTAGGAGCGTCTGGATGCATTTTTTTTTAGCTAGAAACATCTTTTACTGTGCCAGTGAGCTATGGCTAATATTTGTGCTTTTCTTGTTTTAAAAGAGACTTACTATTGAGCTATCTCGAACTCAGAAGTCAAGAGATTTGTCACCACCAGATAACCATCTTAGCCCCCAAAATGATGATGTTCCGGAGACACGAGCTAAGAAGTCTGCGTGCTCTGACATGCTTCTTGAGGGTGGTCCTACTACAGCTTCTATAAGAGAGGCCAAAGAGGATGAAGAAGAGGAGGAGAAGATTCAGAATGAAGATTATCATGTAATAATGAGGCCAGTTTTAGATTTTTGTGTTTGATAAAAGAAACAATAGAATCATGGCTTTTAACGTATTATGTGCTGAAACAGTAGGCTAAAAATATTGTCCATTGATTTCCATTAGTAATGTATATATGCCCTTATGTAAATGTTAATAAGTCAGAAGTTGTTGAATCAAAGCATTTCAAGATTCTGAAATAAAACAATACATTCTATAAAACAAACTGTGATGTACATTTTAAAAACTAAACTACCAGGCCGGGCGCGGTGGCTCAAGCCTGTAATCCCAGCACTTTGGGAGGCCGAGGCGGGTGGATCACGAGGTCGGGAGATTGAGACTATCCTGGCTAACATGGTGAAACCCCGTCTCTACTAAACATACAAAAAACTAGCTGGGCGTGGTGGCGGGTGCCTGTAGTCCCAGCTACTTGGGAGGCTGAGGCGGGAGAATGGCGTGAACCCGGGAGGCGGAGCTTGCAGTGAGCCCAGATCACGCCGCTGCACTCCAGCCTGGGAGACACAGCGAGACTCCATCTCAAAAAAAAAAAAAACAAAAAACAAAAAAAACTAAACTACCATAAATTGTGGATTTTAGAAGTGTGTTCTGGCCGGGTGCGGTGGCTCACGCTGTAATCCCAGCACTTTGGGAGGCCAAAGTGGGCAGATCACATGAGGTCAGGAGTTCGAGACCACCCTGGCCAAAATGGTGAAACCCTGTCTCTACTAAAAATACAAAAATTAGCTGGGTGTGGTGATGCTTGCCTGTAATCCCAGCTACTTGGGAGGCTGAGGTAGGAGAATCACTTGAACCTGGGAGGCGGAGGTTGCTGTGCGCCAAGATTGTGCCACTGCACTCCAGCCTGGGAGACAGAGCAAGACTCCATCTCAAAGAAAAAGAAAAAAAACCAGGTGTTCTATTTTCATTCACTGAAACTAGTACATACCTTGTCATTACTTATGTAGGTAGAATGATTTAGGATTTAGTAGATAACCAGGCTCTATCCCAGCTAAACAACAGCCAGAATCCAGAATAAGAATTTAAGAAGTAGTTGATATTTTTACATAAGAAGGGATGCCTAGATAGTTGTTTTTATTTGTAGTAATTTTTAAGATGAGATACTTCAGTTTTAAGTTACGATGAAGGACCCAGTGGGTCGAGAGAATGCACAGATTAAGTGCTTTGATAAACTAGAGATAATAGGGTTTGGAATGGAGCAGTCAGGTGAAGCAGTTAGTCTTTGACAAACTGAGTTAAAGGAAGGGTGGAGTTTGCAGGTAAGGCAGCTGAAAGTTGGGGAAGTTTTTGCTTAATAGTGGGTATTTTTTTTCTGTGCAGATAGGTGACAGTGTTAATTAATGACCTTGATAATGGTAAAATTAGGTAGAACTGAGGAGTGATGGTTTGAAACAGCTCTGTGAGGAAGCTGATGTGGAATATGTGAAGGATTCCAGTCACACTGAGGGCCCAGCTGAAGGCGGCACACATAAGTTGTAAAATGATGTCACTGTGGTTGTGTGATTTTTTCTCCACAGGGCTCAGCAGCTGAGGCACAGAAGCAGAAAATAGCTTTTTGATAACTATATTATTCTTTGGTGCTTGGTTTATGGGGTGGATGGGGTGATCAACTGAGTAGAAACATTTGGAATAGATGTCTTGTTTTCTTGGCATTGATCTAGCACGAGCTTTCAGATGGAGATCTGGATCTGGATCTTGTTTATGAGGATGAAGTAAATCAGCTAGATGGCAGCAGTTCCTCTGCTAGTTCCACAGCAACAAGTAATACGGAAGAAAATGATATTGATGAAGAAACTATGTGAGTGTCCCACTTTACTACTGTAAAGCATTTAAGTGGTAATTATTAGAAGCATATTAACTAACTCACCCTTAAAAGTAGGGACATTCAGCACTTTTTTGAAAGGTTGAATCAATAGCCAGTTTTCTCCCTCTAATCTCTGGGCTCTTAGCCAATAATTTTTGTTCTTGTTTTACCTTTTAAATTTGAATTTTAAAATTATTTTATGCCTAAGAAAAGTTCAGAATTCCATATTTCCTTCACACAGATTCATTCACTATTAATATTTTGCTTTATATTTCTCTGTAATTTTTTTCTGAAACACTTGAGATTGAATATACTTCTCATTGTCTACTTTTCTAAAAACAAGGATATTCTTACATAACTATAGAATAGTTATCAAGATCTGGAAATTAACATTGATGTAATACTGTAACCTTCTAAAAATTTACCAGTAATGTCCTTTGTCAGGATCACATTGCATTTAGTTGTTAAATCGATTTAGTTATCTTCCATCTGGGTTACTTTTTTAGAAATTTGTTTTTCGGCTGGGCGCGGTGGCTCACACCTGTAATCCCAGCACTTTGGGAGACCAAGGCAGGTGGATCACGAGGTC
>NW_012102032.1:3033318-3035545 GCF_000951045.1 Mandrillus leucophaeus
GCCTGCCTTGGCCTGCCAAAGTGCTGGCATTGCAGGTGTGAGCCATTACACCCAGAAATTTTTTTTTTTTCCTAAGAAAATCTTGCTTTGTGGCCGGGCTGGAGTACTGTGGCATGATTATAGCTCCCCGTAACCTCGAACTCTGGCCTCAAGTGATCCACCTGCTTCAGCCTTCCTAGTAGCTAGGACTACTGGTGTGCATCATCACGCTTGGCTCATGATTCTTTTTATATGTTGCTGGATTCTGTTTGCTAGTACAGTTGTCCCTCAGTATCCTTGTGGTATTGGTTCTAGGACCCCTCCTTGGATACTAAAATCTGAGGATGCTCAAGTCTCTTATATAAAATGGCAGAGTAGTTGCATATAACCTATACACATCCTCCCCTATACTTTAAATCATTTCTAGATTACTTATAATACCTAATACAATGTAAATGCTATGTTGTTATGCTGTATAGTATACAGAATAATGACAAGGGGAAAAAGTCTGTGCATGGCTTTATTTTGTTTTGTTTTATTTATTTTTTTTGAGATGGAGTTTCGCTCTTGTCGCCCAGGCTGGAACGCAATGGCACAATCTCAGCTCACTGCAGCCTCCACCTCCCGGGTTCAAGCGGTTTTCCTGCCTCAGCCTGCTGAGTAGCTGGGATTATACACACCTGCCACCATGCCTGACTAATTTTTTGTATTTTTAGTAGAGACAGGGTTTTGCCATGTTGGCCAAGCTGGTTTCAAACTCCTGGTCTCAGGTGATCCACCTGCCTCGGCCTCCCAAAGTGCTGGGATTACAGACGTGAGCCCCCGCACCCGGCCAACTTTATTTTTTGAGACAGGGTCTTGCCCTGTCACCCAAGCTGGAGTGCAGTGGTGGTGTGATCACGGCTCACTGCAACCTCGACCTCCTGGGCTCAAGTGATCCTCCCACCTCGGTTTTCCAAGTAGCTAGGACTACAGGTGCTTGCCAACACACCTGGCTAATTTTTAAATTTTTTGTAGAGATGGGGTCTCACTATGGCCTTACTATGTTGTTCTAGGCTGGCCCCGAACTCCTAGGCTCAAGCAGTCCTCCAGCCTCGGCTTCCCCAAGTGCTGGGATTACAGGCATGAACCACCGCACCAGGCCTTAAAAAATATTTTTGATCCACAGTTGGTTGAATGTGCAGATGCAGAGCCCACAGATATAGAAGGCCAACTGTATTTTGTTGATGCTATTAATAGTGTTGTATGTTTCTCTGAGTGTTGTATGTGTCTCTGCTTCTCCCTGTAGGCAAAATCTCTGAGCCAAAACTTTGAAGTTGCAGTGAGGATAAAAGTATACCTCTCTTACTTCAGAAGCTGAGCTAACTGGATGTTGGGGACAGTAGCCTTAGTTCTTTCCTTTTCAGGCTTGGGACCTCCACCTTATGAATAAGCTGGGACAGGGATGATCTGGGCCCCAGTATTCTCATCATGCTGCATCCAAGTAGAGCCTCTATTCCACAAGTGGGTCTCAGCAGAAGGGAGTCTCCACCTCTTGGCGGTGTGTGCCCGTACTATAGCATCAGCAATAGGTAGCTGGGGGCAGAATGAGAAATGGAGATATCTTGCCACTCTTAGGAATATAGCCCTCCTCTTGGAAGCTTGGGAAGTGGGAGGCCTATGTTCTTCACTGCACCAATCTGGAGTGGAATTTCTGTAACGCCAAGTTAGGAAGCAGAGTGGACTTGGTTCAAATCCTGCGGATACCCACTTGTCTTACCCAGGTTTTATAGATTTTTTTGAGTAGATGTTTCTTCATTTGCTGTATACCCTTGGGACCATTTCCAGAGTCGTTAAGTGGTTGTTTTTAAAATAATTGTCACCAGTTTGACTAACGAGCAGATCTGCAGAGCTCCTTACATTGTCAAACTGGATGCTTATCTTGAGATTTCCTTAAATATCCAAGACTATCATTGATTGGTACTGTTTCAAATAGTACTTTGTTGTTTAAAATAAAGTAATAGTGAGTGTTTTTTAATATGAGAGACTTTGTATGGCCTAGTCAGTACCCTCTTTTCTGAAATTTTATTTTTGGAAAAATAGTATTTAGTCATAAACAGTAATTTGGGCCTTTTTTTTTTTGGATATTAAATTGTAATATTTTAAGCCTAATTTATTATCATTAAGCTACCAGTTCTCAGAAGCTGGAATTTCTTCTAACAGTGGTTCTTAGATTTATTAGTGTTTCATTTATTTCTTTTTTTTTTTT
>NW_012102032.1:3036110-3042789 GCF_000951045.1 Mandrillus leucophaeus
TGCAAGCTCCGCCTCCTGGGTTCACGCCATTCTCCTGATTCAGCCTCCTGAGTAGCTGGGACTACAGGTGTCCGCCACCAAGCCCAGCTAATTTTTAGTATTTTTAGCAGAGACGGGAATTTCACTGTGTTAGCCAGGATGGTCTCAATCTCCTGACCTTGTGATCTGCCCGCCTCAGCCTCCCAAAGTGCTGGGATTATAGGCGTGAGCCACCATGCCTGGCCGATATTTTTTGAAGGTTGTTTAAACAATAACATTACCACTACTTAAATTTGGATAGTGACAAAAAATCTTTCTCCTTTTTGTATTTAGAAATATCTTATTTCACAGAAAAATCTGCATATCATAAAATTTGTTGAGGTGTGAAAAACGTTTATTGTATCGCTCTATATGAATGATGGATTTTGTATATTCTTAGGTCTGGAGAAAATGATGTGGAATATAACAACATGGAATTAGAAGAGGGAGAACTCATGGAAGATGCAGCTGCAGGACCTGCAGGTAATGAGGTCACCCACTGCCTCCAAGCCATTCTATTTTCTCCTTGCTCTTCTCTGACCGTATTATATTTTAAATAGGTGGTAGCCACTGCTTGTACATGGTTCGTGGTGTTGGAAGTGCTACATCTTGTAATACGGATTTTTTAGAGTTCATTACTAAAGATACTTAATAATAATAGCTACCATTTAAAAAATGTTCTTATGTACCAGGCACTGTGAGAAGCACTTTATATGCCTTATATTAATAAAATTCTGGTGGTACATTCACTGATGGATAGAGAAATTACAGCAACTTGCCAACTTTTAGCAATTTAGTAAATGAGAGTAATTGAATCCCCAGTTTTGTCTGTATCCCATGCTTATATTTTATACTGTTTTCTGATATAAAGTCTTATTTGTATATCTTCCTGGACTGTAGAATGATCTCAATGGAATAATTGACTCTTAGACTTACAAAGGATCTTAAAGAGCTCATTTTATGGTTTTTAGTTGCCTGGTCATATAGCTGGTTGTTAGTACAACCAGACTAGAACTCCAGATTGTCCTGGGTTTGTGGACCCAGCATTTTTCTCCCAAACTACACTGCTTCTCCTGGGAAGAACTGACTTATATAATGAGTACTTTTTTTGTGTATTCTCGGATCTACTTAATTAAGTAGTGAATCTTGGCTAGAGTAATTAAAAGTTAGCTTTCTACTGTTTCTGTTTTACCCATGTTCTCCTCAGTGTGAACACTGGCATATTCTTCCTTTTTTTTTTTTTGAGACGGAGTCTCGCTCTGTTGCCCAGGCTGGAGTACAGTGGTGCGATCTTGGCTCACTGCAAGCTCCGCCTCCCAGGCTCACGCCGTTCTCCTGCCTCAGCCTCCGGAGTAGCTAGGACTACAGGCACCCGCCACCACGCCCGGAGAACTTTTTGTATTTTTAGTGAAGACGGGGTTTCACTGTGTTAGCCAGGATGGTCTCGATCTCCTGACCTCATGATCCGCCCGCCTTGGCCTCCCAAAGTGCTGGGATTACAGGCGTGAGCCACTGCGCCTGGCCAACACTGGCATACTCTTAATATGCTTGGATAACTAAAGACTTCTAAATACTAGTCCTCACCATTTCAACTCCAACCTAAGCCCTATATTCTTTCTACTTCTGACTTTAATCCTGGGTAATCGTATCCACACCTGTATTTCAGTTACTATCTATATACTGATTACTCTTCAAGTTCTTTCTTTAGCCTTTGACTTTCCAGTAATTTCCAAACCCTTATCTTGGTGTGACTCAGCACCTCCCAAACACAAATTACTGTCTTTTCATCTGCCAGCTTGCCTGTCAGCAGTAGCTACCCTGATTGATAGTGCTATACATTCTTTACTTCTTCCTCTCCCTAAAAGTTTACCTTTAGTGTATTACCAAGATCTGTTGGTTCTGTCTCCTAAATCGTGCGTAAATTCATTTGATACTCCCACTCCTTTGCCATTCCTAGTCTAGGCCTCTGTCTTTCACAACAGCCTTTCACCTGGGTTCTTTGTATTTATTATTGTTCCCCTCCATTTTTATAGCATGAATCCATTTTTACAGCATGGATTCAGAATGAGGGTGTTTTTTTCTTTCTGATTAATATCTAATCGTGTTACTTCTCTGCCAGGCTTGGTGACTCACACCTGTAATCTCAGCACTTCGGGAGGCTGATGTGGGTGCATTGCTTGAGTCCAGGAGTTTGAGACCAGCCTGGGCAACGTGGTGAAACCCTGTCTCTACAAAAAATACAAAAAAAGTTAGCCAGATGTGGTGGCAAAATTGCTGCCTGTGGTCCCAGGTATTTGGGTGGCTGAGGTGGGAGGATCACCTGAGCCAGAAAGCGGAGCCTGCAGTAAGCTGAGATAGCACCACTGTACTCCAGCCTAGGCAACAAAGTGAGACCCTGTCTCAAAAAAAGAAATAAAAATAATGAAAAATAATATCTAATCATGTTATTTCTCTACTTAAAAACTCTTTAAGGATTATATTTATTATAGGATAAAGCCCAAACTTGTTAACATGGCAGATAAATTCCTTTATGTCTGGATTCCTGTTTGTTTCCTTAGTCTTACTTCTCTCATTCCTCTGTGTCATTCTTTAGTCAGGAGGAACTTCAAAGAATCACAAGATCTACAAATTTAGAGAGAAAACTTTAATTCTTATAAAGACTGGCCATCCTGACAAGCTGTGAAGTATAGCCTCTGGTAAAGACTAAAAGCAGGCACTTTGCAGGAGGGAAGGGTAACATAGGAATTGATAATGAATAAGTTGGCCAAGTACAACTAAATGGATTCAACAGGGTATAGGAGGAGCTATGAATATCATGAAGAGGGGAACACATGCATGCGTAGTAGACAAACATGCATGTTACATGCATTTCATGTTTACTTTGGACTGGGGACTGAACAGTTAAATGCATTACAATTAGGCCCTGTTGTCAAAAGGTAAAACCAACGACACAAAGGCACTCAATGCTCAACCTCTGTATACGGGCCAGAACCAGTCCATGGTTGGGGACTCTTTAACAGGAGAAAGTTACTGAAATCAGTCTTTTGTCCAATGAAAGCTCTGTAGTTATGGCTTGTAGAACGGGGAGTGAGTCAGTCAGCATCTGGCAGTCAGTAAGCTGCAATTGTTTCAATATTGCTTATCTTGAGGCCAGTGCTTGCTTAGCTTCTAGAAAAAAGAAGAAACCCTGTTTGGAGTTAGAATGTAGTTTATTCTTTAAGTATAGGGAGCATGTGACTTAATCCCTGTCTGGCATAGCATTAAGTCTTACTGACTGACTGACTTTTCAGCTTTGTGTGTTTTCTTTTAGTTAGGTCCATTCTTTCCTCTCTTAAACTGTGTGGTAGGGAAATTCTTGTATATAACATTTATATACACTTAGGGTAAAGAAGAGTTTACATTTTTGAATTATATATTCATCAAATATTTACTGAGCACTTGAACTGTGTACAGTTTTACTATCTAGAGATACAATATTGAATAACAAGATATTCTTGTTCTTATGGAACCTGTGTTATAATTCTGAATGTTCTTTAATAATTCAGGCACTGAATTCTAGATGTTGAAGACATAATAATGAACCAGTTTATTTTTATTATATGCTTTGGGAAATTTATATATTTGGCACAAATTTGTTAACTATCATGCCTACTTGGAAAATACACACTAAGTAATTTATAACATAAAGGTGAGTGGATTTATGAACAATTAGCTAGAATATGACAGTATACATACAAAAGAATTCCAAATTATTTAAATACTCCCTCCTCAAGGAGATGAAATATAACTTCTACTCCTTAATTGTAGGCTATGCTTAGTTACTTGCTTCTGAAGAGTACAGTTTCAAAAGGGGGGAAACAACTTCAAAGTAGAGAAACTTGGCAAACATTACCTACCCAGGTGATTAAATTTAGTATTGTAAGTGATAGGTCATGTTGATAGCATGTTGATAGTATTTTAAGTGATAAGTCATGTTGATATGTTGAGAATGGTACTTTATATCTGTAGTATCTTCCCTCTCTAAAAACCCACAGACAATCTAATCATGAGGGAAAAAGTCATACCCTTAATTGAGGAACATTCTACAAAATATTTGACATACTTTTCAGATATAAAGAAAATCTGAGAGACTGTCATAGACCAGAAGAGTCTAAAAAGACAGGAGCAACTAAATGTATTTCAATACTCTAGGTGAGACTCTGAACAGAAAAAGAACATTAGGGGAAAACTACTAAAATCTCAATAGGATTTAGTTAATAATATATCAGTATTGGTTCATTAGTTGTGACAAATATACCATAGTAATGAAAGGTATTAACATTGGAGAAATTGGGTCTGGGTTTTACACGAACTGTCTGTATTTTTACCTTTCCTGTAAACCTAAAACTATACTAAAATAAAAGCTTTTTTTTTTCTTTTGAGATGGCATCTCGCTCCGTAGCCCAGGCTGGAGTGCAGTGGCATGATCTTGGCTCAATGCAAGCTCTGCCTCCTGGGTTCACACCATTCTGCTGCCTCAGCCTCCCGAGTAGCTGGGACTACAGGCGCACGCCACGACGCCTAGCTAATTTTTTGTATTTTTAGCAGAGACGGGGTTTCACTGTGTCAGCCAGGATAGTCTTGATCTCCTGACCTCGTGATCTGCCCTCCTTGACCTTCCAAAGTACTGGGATTACAGGCGTGAGCCACCACGCCCGGCCAATAAAAAGCTTTTTAAACTAAGGCAATGAAAAAGCTAGATCGGGGTGACAGTGGGCAGAGTGTGGAAATGCTTTTTTGGTTTTTTTTTTGGTTTTGGTTTTGGTTTTTTTTGAGACGGAATCTCGCTCTGTCGCCCAGGCTGGAGTGCAGTGGCCTGATCTCAGCTCACTGCAAGCTCCGCCTCCCGGGTTTATGCCATTTTCCTGCCTCAGCCTCCCGAGTAGCTGGGACTACAGGCACCCGCCACCTCGCCCGGCTAGTTTTTTGTATTTTTTTAGTAGAGACGGGGTTTCACCGTGTTAGCCAGGATGGTCTCGATCTCCTGACCTCTGATGATCCGCCTGCCTCGGCATCCCAAAGTGCTGGGATTACAGGCTTGAGCCACCGCGCCCGGCCAACATAAATTATCTTTCACTTAAATTCAAATAACTGAATAAACTAAAAGCAGTTCTCATAAGAAGACGTCTGCAGATGCCACCACACCCAACTAATTATTTTTTGTAGAGACGGAGTCTTTCTCTCTTGCCCTGGCTGGTCTCCAACTTCTGGCCTCAATCCTCCTGCCTCAGCCTCCCAAAGTGTTGGGATTACAGGCGTGAGCTATTGCACCTGGCCCACAGATGTTAGAAAAATGAATGAGCATAATTTTTAAATGAAAATCCAGCACTGATCATTACAAGATTTTGTGATTGTAAATATCAGTATGTAATTTATAACAAAATAAAGGATGTGAAGATGTAGAATATTCTGGAAAGGTAGTTGAGGACTAGACTGTAATAGGGCCTTGAGTGTCATGATAATGCATACAGGCAGTATGCTGTAATGAACTCAAGTATATCAGTGTGACATTTTAGCAAGATTCATATCGCTTGGCACAAATGGAGAAGAACCTGTCACTGATCCGTTTGTCTTTTTATGAGGTTTTTTTGTTTCCTATGTGAACTTCAGAAGCATAGTTTTTTGTTTTTTTTTTTTGAATCTCACTCTGTCGCCCAAGCTAGAATGCAGTGGCGTGATCTCAGCTCACTGCAACCTCTGCCTCCCTGGTTCAAGCAGTTCTACCCCAGCCTCCCAAGTAACTGGGATTACAGGCGCCCTCCACCACGGCTGGCTAATTTTTGTATTTTTAGTAGAGATGGGGTTTCACCATCGTGGCCAGGCTGGTCTTGAACTCCTGACCTCGTGATCCACCTGCCTCAGCCTCTGAAAGTGCTGGGATTACAGGCGTGAGCCACTGTGCCTGGCTGCATTGCTTTATTCTTAATAGCCAAAAACTAGAAGCAACCCAAATTGTTTTCCAATAGAATAGAGAAATAAATTGGATATATTCATAAACTGATGCTGCACAGTAATAATGAAAATGAGGCAGTGGCTCGTGCCTGTAATCCCAGCACTTTGGGAGGCTGAGTCATGTGGGTCACTTGAGGCCAGGAGTTCAAGACCAGCCTGGCCAATATGGCAAAACCTGATTTCTACTAAAAATAGAAAAAATTAGCTGGGTGAAATGACGCATGCCTGTAATCGCAGCTACTCGGGAGGCTGAGGCATAAGAATCATTTGAACCTGGGAGGTGGAAGTTGTGGTGAGCCAAGATTGCACTACTGTATTCCAGCCTGGGTGACAAAGCAAGACTCTGTCTCAAAAAAAAGAAAAAGAAAAATATTTAAAAAGAATATTAAAAAAAAATTTTTTTTAAAGAAAATGAATAAGCTACTCCTATATACAGCCATATAGATGAATCTCATGAATAATGTTGACCAAAGAAGAAGAGCATAAGAGCATACTCTGTTACTTTTACATAAATACAAACAGGCAAAACCAATCTGTAATTTAAGTTAGAATGACGATTACTTTTGTAGAGTAGGAGTAGTGAGCAATTTTAGGAGGCATAGGAGGGGGTTCTGGGGTACTGATGATCTATTTCTTCATCTGGGTGTGATCACTTTATGAGTATTCATTG
>NW_012102032.1:3044039-3046921 GCF_000951045.1 Mandrillus leucophaeus
GAGGTTGCTGTGAGCGGAGATCGGGCCACTGCACTCCAACCTGGGCAACAGTGAGACTGTATCTCAAAAAAAAATAAGTGTTTTGTTTTTGTTTTTGTTCAATGTGAAGGGGAAATCGTTTTCTGTTATTTAATAGGAATTGCAGTGTTTACGGAGGCTGGGAAGAAAAACTGTCAGTGAGATAATAATCCTTAGAAGAGGAGATAGAAGTGGGAGACAGTGAGAACATGAGGATGTGAAAAGCATAAATTATTAATCGGCTTGAAGCTTCTGAATAATGGAGCTTTCTTCCTAAGTTATATCCTTCTGGATCTCTCTGAAATACTCATGAGTAGTCAGAACCTGACTTTTTAATATTTTATATTATCTACTTTCCTGCATGTAGCATTTTTTAAAAATGTTCTCTTTAGAATATATTTAAACAGCTTTATTGAAGAAGGTCAGTTTTAAGCAACATTTCCATACCTGGTATTTGCTATGCATTATAACTAGGTGCTAGAGAAAAGTCAGATGCTTTTCTTGACTTAAAGAGCATAGTCCAGTATAGGGGTATAGGCATAATATCTGCTTACAGATGTCTGTAATATGCATCAGTCATTAACATGACAGTCTGAAAACTTCAAATTATACCCCATTATTTAATCAAAGTAGAAAAAATCTACCAAACCGTCATGACCTGTACATTTTGCTGTCCAGAGACTTGGATGAGATTCCTATTTTGGTGTCTAATACTCTGTAATCTGTTATACTATGGGAATTTGTCGTCTTTCGTCTAAAACCAGGTGGTCACGGGATATAATCTCCTCCTCACCCTCACCCCTCATCCCTCCGATTGTGCACGTTGTACACATTGTCATCTTTTTTTTTCTAGGGCTCAGGATGGGGTTGTTGCTTGCTTCTGAGTTCTAAGTACTAATGAGGCCACCACTCAATCACTGTGCTAGTGTACAACTCTCTGGCCATCTGGTTCCTTCTTTCTGCTTCTTATCATGAACCTGAACTCCTAAGAGATAGGTCCATAGACAAGTATTCATATAATGTTAACCAGTTCATTTTTTCATTTAAATATAGCTAAATTTGTGCAGATACGTATATCATACATTTTCTACACCTCTTTTGCAGGTAGTAACCATGGCTATGTGGGTTCCAGTAATAGAATATCAAGAAGAACACATTTATGCTCTGCTGCTACCAGTAGTTTACTAGACATTGATCCATTAATTTTAATACATTTGTTGGACCTTAAGGACCGGAGCAGTATAGAAAATTTGTGGGGCTTACAACCTCGCCCACCTGCTTCACTTCTGCAGCCCACAGGTAAAATAATACCAGTGATAATTTCCTTTTTTTCTGTGGCTGTCTAAAAGAACTCTTGGATTTTCATTTAAGTATTTCAGCTATGTGTGGAACATGGTATATTTCTGTTTTTCATTGTATACCCTAAAAATGATATTTATATAAACTAAATTAATTTTTAAATTACTGTTCAAAGGTGATTTGTGCAAAAACAAAGTAAAAATGCCCACAAGAAGGTTTTTTATGATTTTGCTACTCAGATTTTGCCTGATAGTTTGATCCATATGAAATACAGTTATCTTCTTTGTGAATGGACTTTTTTGGGTCAGGCTTCATGAATTCCCTTACTTCCAAGTGGAACTGTATCTAAATTGAACATAGAAAAAGGTGACTTACTCATTCTTCGATGTTCAGTAGCCTAAAAATGTACACCAGTTGGCAGCAATGCTTTCTGTGCAAAGGTTATTTGTTAAATGGAGATTACATTTGTGTTACTATAATAAAATGGAGATTTGTATAGTCAAACATGGGCTTTTTAAAACTCAGAGGTAGAGTCATTTTGGACAACTAAGGATTTGCCTTTAAAAACTACATTTTTAAAACCATTTTTGTTGGAATGCTTTCTAAAGTATATTCAGTATATTCAAAAATATATGACAAATATTTTTCCACCTTCTTAAACAATAGTATTATATACATCAAATCAATGATTTAGAACTCTGATTTTGATGCAGTTTTAAGGCAAGAGAACTCATTTTTCAATCAAAGTCCAAGGCAGAACCTCTGTGTAAGTAACAGAGAAATAGAGCTCCTCTACTGGTGTAGAGACATGGAGTCCAGATTATTTAGGCGTCTTCATTCCTAGAAGCCAGATATACTTCCTGAAAGTCTGGATCCTCAGTTTAAAAGACTGTCTTCAGGTTATGAAATAGTTGCCTTTTACGTGTGCGCCAAGTATGCTTTATATAAAGTTTTACTTAAATGACAAGTAGTGTTTGCAAAGGCCCAGTGAAACAGAGAGGTTCTGATTCCATAGGTGGATATGTAAGTTGGTTTAACCTTTTTGAAGGACAATTTTGCAGTAGTTTTAAAATATCTATATCCTTTAAACCTGGAATTGAACTTTGAGGAGTATATTCCAAAGAGAAAACAATCAGATGTTTAAAAATATTCAACAATACAGTTAATAGCTGAATAAATTACAGCATAACCATACAATGGTATATTTTATAGACAGGTAAAATCGTGTTTTTGAAAATATTCACTCTCATTGGGAAAAATGCAAACTAAACAGTAAGATTTCTGTTTAAAACTAATTTTTGGCCGGGCGCAGTGGCTCACACCTGTAATCCCAGCACTTTGGGGGGCCGAGGCGGGCGGATCACGAGATCAGGAGATCAAGACCATCCTGGCTAACCCGGTGAAACCCCATCTCTACCAAGGACACAGAAAATTGGCTGGGCGTTGTGGCAGGCGCCTGTAGTCCCAGCTACTCAGCAGGAGAATGGAGTGAACCCGGGAGGCGGAGGTTGCAGTGAGTCGAGATCGCACCACTGCACTCCAGCCTGGGCAACAGATATAGGCTC
>NW_012102032.1:3047433-3053752 GCF_000951045.1 Mandrillus leucophaeus
TCTTCTGGAGGTGATACTGGATAATTAAAACCAAGGGTATGAGATTGCAAAAGAATTTTGAGAATATTTTAAAAGAAGAGAGCCAGGAACATAATCCTGATGAACATCTGTTTTTAGTGAGTGTGAGGAAGATGGGCCAGATAAAGAGCTTTTAGAAAGGAGAAAAACCAAGAGAAGCACTCATGGAAGCCAAATGAAAATACCTTTCAGCAAAGGGATGTTGGTAAGCTAGTGTGCAGAAAGATAATGACTTCCTTTTTATTGAAAAGGCTTGCTTGGGTCCTTTTTTGTTTGTTTGCTTGTTTTTGTTGTTGTTGTTGTTTTTGAGACAGAGTCTCACTCTGTTGCCCAGGCTGGAGTGCAATGGCGGGATTTCAGCTCACTGCAACCTCCGTTTCATGGGTTCAGGTAATTCTCATACCTCAGCCACCTGAGTAGCTGGGATTATAGGCGTGAGTCCCTGTAATCCCAGCTAATTTTTTGTAGAGACAGGTTTCACGATGTTGGCCAGGCTTGTCTCAAAACTCCTGAGCTCAAGTGATCCACCTGCCTCGGCCTCCCGAAGTGTGCTGGGATTACAGGTGTGAGCCACTGCACCTGGCCTGCTTAGGTTTTGATGTTTATTTTTTTCTGTGTATTTATTTCAACACATATTTAGTGAACATTTGTCAGATTAACTTCAAATTCATGTTCTTAACCATGTAAAGGAGTATTAAAAGGTATCAGGTAATCTAGTTGAACCAGATTTTAAGGTACATATAGTGGTAAGTAGAACTAGAAAGTCGTGTTGGGTCCATTCTATGAAAGGACTTGCATGCTAGCCAGAGGAATTTATTCATAGTAGGCATGGAGAGCCATTGTTTTATTTTAGAAGTGGTTAGATTCAGACTGTATTTCAGAAAACTGAAAATTCCGAGAAAATTATCAGAAATGGAAGTTCAGTCAGGGTATTACCAAGCCTAGCTAACCAAAAAAATTTTTTTGTACAGATAGGGTGTCACTATGCTCCCCAGGCTGACGTTGAACTTCTGGCCTCAAGCAATTCTCTCACCTCAGCCTCCTAAAGTGCTGGGATTACAGGCGTAAGCCACTGTGCCTGGCCAGCAATACATATTTTTAATATAATGTTATATATGGCAGATTTGACAAAGTATTTGGCTTCTAGATTTTCTTTGTCGTTTTTTTCAATTATAAACATAATAAAAGCTCTGCAGAAAGTTTTAGAAAAGTGGAGAAGTTTAAAGAAGAAAGCACAAGGCAGTAGGGCAGCTTTTAAACTTTTAGAATTAAATGTGTAATTCAAATTTGAGTATGATGTGACTCAGATTCTAACTGAAGGTGTGAATAAGTTAGGATTCTTTATCTTTATTTTCATTAACGGAATTTAGTGCATGTTTTATTGTTGATATCAAGTAAAGCACCCTAGCTTATTTTACACATCAAATTTGCATATATTCGTATACAAATGATTTCATGAATATTAACGTTTTTTAACATGACTTGTCAATTTCTCCGAAGCATCATATTCTCGAAAAGATAAAGACCAAAGGAAGCAGCAGGCAATGTGGCGAGTGCCCTCTGATTTAAAGATGTTAAAAAGACTCAAAACTCAAATGGCCGAAGTTCGATGTATGAAAACTGATGTAAAGAATACACTTTCAGAAATAAAAAGCAGCATTGCCGCTTCTGGAGACATGCAGACAAGCCTTTTTTCTGCTGACCAGGCAGCTCTGGCTGCATGTGGAACTGAAAACTCTGGCAGATTACAGGATTTGGGAATGGAACTCCTGGCAAAGTCATCAGTTGCCAGTTGTTATATACGAAACTGTAAGTAATATGTTCCTAGTGTCATTTCTCCACATGTTATTTGGGAAACTAGATGACTGTTTTTTTCAAAAGAATAATATTTAAATACCTCTATTCCAGTGAATTAAGACTACAAATACATGTGACTTTTTTCCTCATCCAAAATTGATTCCGTATATTTTTACTATATAGTAGAGCTAACATTTCTTGATTGCTTACTCTGTATTTGGCAATGAACACGACAAAATTCTTAACATCATAGATCTTGTATTCTAGTAATGAGAATCAGACATTAAAATGTGTAAACAAATCAAGATCATTTCAGTGGGTAAAAGGTGCTGTGAAGGAAACAACCGAGGAGTGGGATGGGAGGAGCATATGAGACATGTTCTATTGGGGTAGTCAGAGAAAGTCTCTGTGAGGAGGCAGCCCTTGACCTGAGACCTGAAGGTTAGGAAAGTGGCAGCTATTTAGAGATCTAAGGCAAGCAGTGTTCTGGGTAAACAGAACGGAAAATGCAGAGTCACTGACACAGTATTTATTTTGCGTATTTGAAGGATTGAAGGAAAACCAGTATAGCAACGAAAGCAGAGAGAGGAGACTAGCAGGAGATGAAGTCAGAGAGAGGTAGGCAGAATTTAGATCAGGCAGAGTCTTGTAAAACCTCAAAAAGGAGTTCAAGTTTTATGATGTAAGGAGGAAGCCTCTGGAGAATAAAAATAGGGGATGTTTATAATCTGACTTACACTTTATAAAATGACTTTGCTTGTTGTGTGGAGAAGGATCTGAAAAGGGTTGAGGACAGGAGTTGTGAGACCAGGAACAGCCTATTACATTATCTTGTGTGAAATATGATGGCATTTTCTGGAGTTATAATAGTGGATAGAGGACTTACTCACAGGCCAGCAGCCTTTCTGACTGAGGTTTCCATCTTTCTTAGTTCTCTTAAGGATGTGCTATTCTCTTCTAGATGCATAGGAGGGGAGTTAATCCAGTCTTAGATCAGCAGTGCTGAGTTCTTTCTCAGAACAATAGTTGAAAAAGCCTAAATAGAGTTTTAGCAAAAGTAAGAAAGTAAGAATTATGATTAAGTTTTGGCCTAAGCAACTTAGTAGCCAGTGGTATCATTTATTGAGAAGCAAATAAGATAAGAAGCAGGTTGTGGGGCTTGGGAGGAGGTAAGGGCAGAAAGTGGGTATTCTTTTTTAAACATGTTAAATTTGAGACACCTGCTAGATATCCTAGTAAAATGTCATAGACACACGAATGGTACACAAGTTTGAAACTCAGAGAGAGGTCAATGCTGGATATAAACAGTTGGGAGTCAGTAGTATTTTCTATTATTTAAATCCAGAGGACTGAATAGGTCAAGTTTGGAGGGAGTTTCAATGGAGAAGCAAAATTTTGACTCTGTGGCACTTGAACATTTAAAGGGCTGATAAATAGGAGAGGCCAGCAAGGGAAGTTGAAAGAGCAATCATTAGGGTAGGAGAAAAACTAGAAGGGATAATATGTCAAAAATCAAAAATAATGCATCTCAAGAAGTAGAGTGGTTACCCCTGTGTTAAATATCATTGAGAAGTGTCAAGGCAAGAGGCCAAGTGGCCCTTTTAAGAACCATTCCCATGGAGTAGTGTAGCAGAAGAGTGAATGAGGCCAGGGACCAGAGCGCAAATGTACAACTTCTTTAAAAGAAGTTTCACAATGAAGTAGGTAGAAGCTGGAGGAGGTGTGGGGTCAATAGTTTCTTGTTGGCAGGGGTGTCCTTTTTTGTGTCCTCTTCAATTTTTTTCATCTGTGAATTAAACCCATTTTAAAACTAGGTTGGGTTGTTTATTTGTAGTTGACTTTTAGGAGTTCTGTATATATTTTAAATATTAATCTTTTATCAATTATATGATTTGCAAATGTTTTCTCCCAGTGTGGGGGTTGCCTTTTCCCTCTGTGGATTGTGTCATTTGACATTTAAAGTTTTTAATTTGAAGAAGCACATTTTATGTGTTTTTCCTTTTGTTCCCTGTGCTTTTGGTGTCATAACCAAGAAAACATTGCCGAATCCATTGTCATGAAGCTTTCTCCTGTTTTCTTCCAAAAGTTTTAGTTCTTGCTTTTAGTCTTACTTTTAGTCTTTCATCCATTAGGAATTAAGTTTTGTTTATGGTGTCAGGGAAGGGTCTGACTTGCCCATGGATATCCAGTTTTCCCAGCGCTATTTGTTGAAAAGACTTTTCTTTCCTCATTGAATGGTTTCAGCACCGTTGTCTAAATCATTTGACCATATAGATGAGGGTCTGTTTCTAGGTTCTCTTTGTGTGTGTTGTTTATTAAAATTGGCTGTAATAGGCCAGGCGCGGTGGCTCAAGCCTGTAATCCCAGCACTTTGGGAGGCCGAGACGGGCGGATCACGAGGTCAGGAGATCAAGACCATCCTGGCTAACACGGTGAAACCCCGTCTCTACTAAAAAATACAAAAAACTAGCCAGGCGAGGTGGCGGGCGCCTGTAGTCCCAGCTACTTGGGAGGCTGAGGCAGGAGAATGGCGTAAACCCGGGAGGCGGAGCTTGCAGTGAGCTGAGATCCGGCCACTGCACTCCAGTCTGGGCGACAAAGCGAGACTCTGTCTCCAAAAAAAAAAAAAAAAAGTTGGCTGTATTAATGTTTGATACCGATGTGAATAATCCAGTAAAGATGGGTTGGCGAGGAGATAATTGCAAAATTTATAGAATTCTCTTAATATAAGGAAGACAATTTAGTAGAATGAATAAAGGTTATGAATAGGCCATTAACATAAAAAATACAAATGTACAATAAAAATATGAAAAGATACTTGGCCTCACCTGCTATTCAAGGAAATAGTATATTAAACCAAATGGTATATTAAAACCAAAAGTACAGCTTTTTGAGTGAACTTTCTCAAAAAGCCTTTGTTACATATTTTGCAGATACAGTCGACCCTTGAACAGCACAGGCTTGTTGTACTGTACAGATCCACTTAATATTCGAATTTTTTTCAACCAGAGGAAGATTGAAAATACAATATTCGGGTGATGCCAAACATGCATATAGGAAGGCCAACTTTCATATAGGCAGATTCTGCAGATCTTACGGTGGGACTTCAGTTGAGGATTTTGGTGCAGGGGTCCTGGAACCAACCCCCACGTATTCCAAGGGACAGCTGTCTCTTCCCCATTGCCACCTTTTTTTCCTGCTAATCACAGAGATTTAAAATTTTATCTTAGACATCTGTATTATTAATATTCATGGCATTGGGGGTCTTACTGTTTTTATTTGGAAGGATTTTTAACTCCCAAGTTAATAAAAATAACCCTTAATTTCTTCTGGTACTTTTTGTTTTCTAACTTTTTTACATATAGGTCATTAATTCATGTGAAGTTAATTTTATATGATGCTGTGTGAGGTAAGTGGAATGATGTTTTCCCCAAATGAATGAAACATGTTTTTTGAAATATGCTGCAATATGAAATCCATCCTTTATTATAGAGCAGATTCCCAAACATGGTTCTGTTTTTGAACTCATAGAGGCTGAAACAAATGAAATTGCCAGTACTCAAGTTTTGGACATACAGAAACAGCAATTTGGTATTGTTTAACCCACTATTTGTCATGTCCTCTACCAGACTAACACTTTTTTTTAACTACTGTAGTTTTATAGTTTGTAATACTATGATAGGATATGTTTATTCTGTTTTTGTTTTTCAAAATGTTATTGGTAGTTCTTGCACATTTAATCCTCCTCCAAAGTATTTTGACTGGAATTGCTTTACATTTAAAAACTGGTTTGGGGATGCTAGGCACTGTGGCTCATGCCTGTTCCTCCCAGCATGATGGAATGCTGTTGGGAGAGGATGGCTTCTTGAGCCCAGGAGTTCAAGATCACATGGCAAGACTTTAATCTCTACAAAAGTAAATTTTTTTGATAAGCCAGTCATGGTAGTATGTACCTGTAATCCCAGCTACTTGGGAGGCTGAGGTGGGAGGATTGCTTGAGGTCAGGAATTTCAGGTGCAGTGAGCCATGATCGTGCCACTACACTCCAATCTGGGCAAGAGTCTTTCTCTCTTAAAGAGAGAGAGATTAATTTGGGCAATTGATACCTTTTCAGCATCAAAGCATTCATGTCTAGGAATGTGGTGCTTCTCCATTTATTCAGGTCATCTATTATATTCATATCCTTTTTTAGAATTTTCAGTTTTTTTCATGTAAGTTCTATATATGTCTTGTTGAATTCATTTATCAACATATTATATTTCAGGTAGCTATTGTGAGTGGAATCTCTTTTTCTCTCATAGTATTTTCTAATTGTTACTGACATAAAAGACAAAAATACTGATTTTTATGTTTATTCTGTATTCAACCAATGTAACAATTTTTTTTGTGTGCGGTAGGGGATGGAGTTTCACTCTTGTTGCCCAGGCTGGAGTGCAATGGCACGATCTCGGCTCACTGCAACCTCTGCCTCTTGGGTTCAAGTGATTCTCCTTTGTCAGCCTCT
>NW_012102032.1:3055117-3056237 GCF_000951045.1 Mandrillus leucophaeus
AAAAAAAAAGAAGTTAAAAAGGTACATCCTTCTATTTCTAGTAACAACAATACCAATAATGGCTAACATTTACTGTTAACTGTGTGCCAGATATTATTCTAACTATTCTAAATCACATGCATTGACTCACTTAATCTTAACAAGAAGTCTAAGAGGTAAGGTAAGTCAGTTTCATTCCCAGTTTACAGACGAGGAAACCAAGGCAGCAGGCATTGAATAATGTTGCTAGTTTCACATTGGTAATTGGCATAGCCAAAAACTTGAACCTCAGAGCCTATACCCTTCACCCTAACACCAAACTGCCTCTTCTTACCACGAGAATTTCCTTTCTTTTTAAACTAAAGCTGTATAGAATTATATCAAATGTTTTGACATTTGTCAGAATGATTTACTATTTTGTTCCATTACTTTATTATCATAAAATATGTTATTTTTCTAATGTTGACCATTCTTGAAATACTGGAATGTATCCTATTTAGTTTGGGCCTATAATTTTAAAAAAAATCAAAACACTGCTATATTCAGTTTGCTAGTATTTTACTTAGGATCCTTGACTACATAGTCATAAGTGAAAATGATCTATTTCATTACATTATCCTTAATCCACTTTAGTTCTAATTCTGTGCTTGTTTTACAGATTAAATTCAGATGTTTTTGTTCTTTTCTATGCTATAAAATTATTTTAACTGTATGTAGTTTGCTCCTATGCTGTATTAAAGTTTATGTCTGATAAATAGCATTCATAAAACTAGTATAATAACTCTTTCAGAGTTAGAACTTTAACAGCCTTTTTAATTTCTGTTGCATTTATTGATTTCCTCCTATTTTTAATTTTTTTTTTAATTTTTGTGGGTACATTTTAGGTATATATATTTATAGGATATATGAGATATTTTGATACAGGCTTACAATGCATAATAATCACATCAGGGTAAATGGAGTATCCATCATCTCAAGCATTTATCCTTTGTGTTGAAACAATCCAATTGTACTCTTTTAGTTATTTTTAGAAGTACAACAAATTATTGTAGACTGTAGTCACCCTGTTGTACTAACAAATACTAGATCTTATTCATTCTATCTAACTATATTTTTGTGCCCATTAACCATCCCCCCCAGT
>NW_012102032.1:3057452-3062036 GCF_000951045.1 Mandrillus leucophaeus
TCTCTTTTACCATTTCATTATATCTCTGCTTTTGTCTTTGTTAATACTTTTTTTGAGACAGAGTCTCACTCTGTCCGCCAGGCTGGAGTACAGTGACGCAATCTTGGCTCACTGCAACCTCCATCTCCTGGGCTCAAGCAATTCTCTTGCCTCAGCCTCCCGAATAGCTGGGATTACAGGTGTGTGCCACCATGCCTGGCTAATTTTTGCATTTTTAGTAGAGACGGGGTTTCACCATGCTGGCCAGGCTGGTCTCAAACTCCTGACCTCAGGTAATCCACCCACTTTGGCCTCCCAAAGTTCTGGGATTACTGGCACGAGCCACTGCACCCGGCCTATTAACGCTTTTTTCCTTAACTGATAATTCATTTATCCTTTTAGTGGAGAAACTGGTCGTCATTTTTCCTAAGTCTAGAACATTTATCTAAGTCTAAGAACATTTTCATTAACCCTCTCCCTAGAGCTCCAAACCCAAAGAGTCATTCCCCATCTTCCCCTCCTCCTATCTTCTGGTAACCACTAATCTACTTATTCTCTATGGATTTTTCTTCTTCTGGATTTTTTTTTGAGATGGAGTCTCGCTCTGTCGCCCAGGCTGGAGTGCAGTGGCACAATCTTGGCTCACTGCAAGCTCCGCCTTCTGGGTTCATGCCATTCTCCTGCCTCAGCCTCCCGAGGAGCTGGGACTACAGGTGTGCACCACCAGGTCTAGCTAATTTTTGTATTTTTAGTAGAGATGAGGTTTCACCATGTTGGCCAGGATGGTCTTGATCTCTTGATTTCATGCTCCGCCCACCTTGGCCTCCCAAAGTGCTGGGATTACAGATGTGAGCCACCGCGCCCAGCCTGGACTTTTCATATAAATAGACTCATAACATATGAGGTCTTATGTCTGGCTTATTTCACTTAACACAGCCCTTTCAAGGTTCATCCATATTGTGACATATATTTATTCCTTTTTATGGCTGCATGATATTTTATTGTATGGCTGTACTACATACTATTTATCCACTCATTAGTTGATGGATATTTGGGTTGTTTCTACTTTTTGGTCATTATCAGTAGTGCTGCTATGAACATTCATGTACGGGTTTTTGTTTGGACATATGGTTTTGTTTGAGTATATACTTAGAAGTGGAATTAATGGGTTACATGGCAACTGTGTTTAACTTTTTGAGGAACTACCAGTGCCAGAATATTTTCCAAAGTAGCTGCATCATTTTATATTCCCAGCAACAGTATATGAGGGCTCCAGGTTTTCCACACCATTGGCAGCACTCGTTATTGTCCCCTTTTTTTCTTTGCCCATTGCATTGTCTTGGCATCCTTGTCAAAAATCAGTGGACCATAAATGTAAGGGTTTGTTTCTAGACTCTCAGTTCTGTTTTGATGATATATATGTGTACATGGCAGTACCACATAGTCTTGATTACTGTAGTTACAGTAACTTTTGAAATCAGAAGTGAGTGTTCCATTTAAGATTATTTTGGGTATTGTGGGTCTCTTACATTTTCAAATAGATTTTAGGATTAGCTTGTCAATTTCTGCAAAAAAAAAAAAAAAAAAGAAACAACTATGATTTTTATAGAAATTGTGTTGAATCTGTAGATCAATTTTAAGAATATTGCTTTGTTAACAGTATTAAGTGTTCCAATCAGGATGAACACAGGATGTCTTTGCTGTTGTCTCTATTTTCTTTCAACAATGTGTGGTGGTTTTCAGTGAACAAGTCTCACATTTCTTTTGTTAAATTCCTAAGTATTTTAATTGTATTTTATGCTATTAAAAATGAAATTGTTTTGTTAACTTCATTCTCACATTATCTGCTAGTGCAGAGAAATACAGTAAGTTATTTTGTCTTATATCCTGCAACCTTGCTAAACGTGTTTATTATCTATTAATGGATTTCTTCTGCTTTTTTTAAATTCTTTTTTACAATTTTATTTTTGTTCTTTTTAAAAAATTTATTTTTAAAAGAGATTTATTTAACTCACAGATTTGCAGGCTGAATTCAAGGGCAGGTCCCTGCCTTCTGGCAATAGCTTTCTTGCTTGTTTATTTTTATTGTTTTCCTGGCTTTTGAATCTATGCATATTAGGTCATATAGTCCCTTTTTTTGCTAATTAATTCATTTTAAGGCTATACATTTTCTTTTCACTACTGGTTTGACGACAGACATTTTGATTTGAAGTACCGTGATTGTAATTTGTTTCTAACTCAGCATTGATTTTCTTTTTAATCCAGTAATACTTAACATTTCCGGCTGGGCGCAGTGGCTCAAGCCTGTAATCCCAGCACTTTGGGAGGCCAAGATGGGTGGATCACGAGGTCAGGAGATCGAGACCATCCTGGCTAATACGGTGAAACCCCGTCTTTACTAAAAAACACAAAAAACTAGCCAGGCGAGGTGGTGGGCGCCTGTAGTCCCAGCTACTCGGAAGGCTGAGGCAGGAGAATGGCGTAAACCCGGGAGGCGGAGCTTGCAGTGAGCTGAGATCGTGCCACCGCACTCCATCCTGGGCGACAGAGCGAGACTCCGTCTCAAAAAAAAAAAAAAAAAAAAAATTTCCAAATGTTTGATGGGTTATGTTTTTGTTAGTAGTTCAACTGCATTGAAATTTGTATGATTTTTCTTATGGAGCTCACAGATAATCTTTTAAGTAGTCTTTTAAGTTAAGATTTTACGGGCTGGGTGTGGTTGGCGCACGTCTGTAATCCCAGCACTTTGGGAGGCTGAGGCAGGGGGATCACCTGAGGTCAGGTGTTCGAGACCAGCCTGGCCAAGATGACAAAACTCTGTCTCTGCTAAAAATACAAAAATTAGCTGGGCATGGTGACGGCTGCCTGTAATCTCAGCTACTCGGGAGGCTGAGGCAGGAGAATTGCTTGAACCCAGGAGGTGGAGGTTGTAGTGAGCCAAGATTGCTCCATTGCACTCCAGCCTAGGCAACAAGAGCAAGACTCCGTCTGAAAAAACAAAGATTCTGCTCCACAAGCAACAAGATGGGAATGTTTTATAACCAGTTGGGGCTACAGAATGTTTTTTATTTTTAGACAGTAGAGAGAACAGCTTCCATGCAAGGTAAGATTAAAACTTTTTCTGACGGACTAAATAGTAAGTTTTATGCTGTTGTATCCTATTCAGAGGTGTTCTTAAATGTCTTTGCAGCCACAAATAAGAAGAGTAATTCGCCCAAGCCAGCTCGATCCAGTGTAGCAGGTAGTCTATCACTTCGAAGAGCAGTGGACCCTGGAGAGAGTAGTCGTTCAAAGGGAGACTGTCAGACTCTGTCTGAAGGTAAATTTGAGGGATTCAGAATGTACTTTTAGTGGGGTAGATATTTATTACCTGAAATTGATGTTATCATGGAGCTTTAGATCTTGAAGGGTACCAAAAATGCTAACGTTGGATTTGAAAGTTTCTTTTTTTGAAACAGGGTCTCACTTTGTCACCCAGGCGGGAGTGCAGTGGTGCAATCTTGGCTCACCGCAGCCTCAACCGGTGGTTTAAGCGATCCTCCTGCCTCAGCCCCACCAAGTAGCTGGGACTACAGGTGTGCACCACTATGCCTGGCTAATTTTTGTGTTTTTTATAGAGACAGGTTGCCCCGGTTGGTCTTAAACTCCTGAGCTCAAGCAATCCTCCTACCTCAACCTCCCAAAGTGCTAGGATTACAGGAATGAGCCCCACCACACCTGGCCCGAAAGTTTCTTGATCTCACAACAGAACAGACCCTTAACATACAGCCATTAGACTATGTATTCTAAACTCCTTGATTTTATTTATTTTTTATTTTTGTTGTTTTCCTGAGATAGAGTCTTGCTCTGTTTTCTAGGCTAGGGATGCAGTGGTGCAATCATAGCTCACTACAGCCTTGACCTCTCAGACAAAAGTGATCCTTCCACCTCAGCCTCCCAAGTAGCTGGGACCACAGACACAGACACATGCAGCCGTACCTGGCTTTTTTTTTTTTTTTTTTGCCAAGACAGGGTTTCGCTACATTGCCCAAGCTGGTCTTGAACTTCTGAGCTCAAACAGTCTTCCTGTCTCAGCCTGCCAAAGTGTAAAATTACAGGTGTGAGCCACAACACTTGGCCTGGACTCCTTAATTTTAAATGCCTGGCATAAAAATAAATGGGATATGTTTCAAAATTATTTTTGAAGTGTTTTTTTCTTGTTTGAGATGGAGTTTTTTGCTCTTGTTTCCTAGGCTGGAGTGCAATGGTACAATCTTGGCTCACCACAACCTCCGCCCCCCGTGTTCAAATGATTCTCCTGCCTCAGTCTCCCGAGTAACTGGGACTACAAGTGCACGCCACCACGCCCAGCTAATTTTTGTATTTTTAGTAGAGACAGGGTTTCACCACGTTGGCCAGGCTGACCTTGAACTCCTGACCTTAGGTGATCCATCTGCCTTGGCCTCCCAGAGTGCCAGGATTACAGGCATGAGCCACCACGCCCAGCCTATTTTTGAAGTTTTTATGTAGTTTTAAAATTACATATATAGTGAGATTTTCTAATATAACTGAGAGAGACCTTCCATGTTTATTTGCCTTCTTTCTGATTATCCCTCCTTTTTTTTT
>NW_012102032.1:3063131-3075223 GCF_000951045.1 Mandrillus leucophaeus
GGGGGAAGGTTGTCAGCTTTTTTTGGTTTTTATTTTTTTTTTTCAGTCTACATTTGTCAAAAATATTAGTGTTGGGCTATATTACATGTCACAGGCATTTATATATATTTTGTATGAAACAAAGCACTTACAGCAACTTTAACACTGCTTTTCTGCTTTTATCTCACCTTTCTTCTCTCCTCTTATCAAAGTATCCTCAAAACTTATAGTTGGAATTTTCCAAAAGGATATATAGTAGTTAACACCTTTATCTCTCCCCTAAGAGACATAAACTCAAATCCCAGACATGGCAATTAAACTTCCATCTATTCAAAAGATAGAGTGATTATGGATATTGGCTATGGATGTGGCAGATCATGAGCCATTAATATCCATCTGCTTATCTATTTTATGGATATTAAACCTATTTCTAAATTTAAACAATGAAATAGTTCTATTTTGGAGACTCTGAAAAGAATTTTACCTCAATTGGAGAAAGATTAACACCCTTTAAGTTTACTTAATTTTATATAGTCAAGGTGTCTGGCTCATTACCAAAACTACAAGATTGGCTGGTGGTTTAGCTTTCCTTTGTGGCTCAAGTTTCAGTAGTAGAAAGATGTTAAAATCACTGGAGATTATCTTGTCTTCCCTACCTACTACCTAGCCTGATGTTTTATACATTTCTTCAAATTAAAGCTGCAACTAGCTTTTATATTGTATTTGCTATGGAGATATTTTTATCTGCCTTTAGTCATCACAGTTAAATATACATGAACTTAGTTTTTTTTTTTTCTAGAGTGTAAAATCCTGTACAAGTGTCTGCAGCTCTTAGCCATGATCCTCATTTTGCAGTTGATTTTATCTGCCAGACTGGTTCATGTGGATGCTGTCCAGCTCATGTCTTTTTTTTCCCTGCCTGATTTAAAGTAGTGTAAGCAAAAAGTTTAAATACTGATGAAAGGCTGGGCACAGTGGCACACACCTGTAATCTCAGCACTTTTGGAGGCTGAGGTGGGAGGATTGCCTGAGCCCAGGAATTTGAGAACAGCCTTGGCAACATAGCAAGACCTTGCCTCTGTTTATTTTTTAAATAAAAATAAATATTAAATACTAATGATAAGTGTTTCAAAATGAAAGGAAAAAAGAATAAGTGAAAAGTCTCCCATCCTTATCTCCCACAACCTAGTTTTCCAACCCATTGCCCCACACACATTCATACTGTTCTTTATTTTTCATGTATGCTGTGTCTTCTCAGTTTTTGTGTATATTTAAGGAACTGTGACTATGTAGCTTTTTTAATACAAAAGGTGTACTTTGATTTCTCATTCAATAATATCTCTCAGGCCAGGCACCGTGGCTCACACCTATAAACCCCAACACTTTGGGAGGCTGAGGTGGTCAGATCACTTGAGGTCAGGAGTTCGAGACCAGCCTGGCCATGATGGTAAAACACTGTCTCTACTAAAAACAAAGTACAAAAATTGTCGGCGTCATGCTGGGCACCTGTAATCCCAGCTACTTGCAAGGCTGAGGCAGGAGAATCGCTTAAGCCCAGGAGGCAGAGGTTGCAGTGAGCTGAGATCACATCACTACACGCTAGCCTGGGTGACCGACTGAGACTCCATCTCAAATAATAGTAATAATAATATATCTTAAAAGTCTTTCCCTCTTAGAACATATTATTTAAAACTTCCATTTATATTTATAAGTTAAAATTTTATTGAGCTAATTATAGATTCACATGCAGTTGTAAGAAATAATGCAGAGACATCTTGTGTACTTTTCTCCCCTAATAACATTTTGCAAAACTGTAGTACAGTATCACAACCAGGATACTAACATTGATATAATCCACCATTTCATAACATTTTTTTGTGAATGTTAAGTGAAATTTTTTTATTTAATTTTATTTTTTATTTATTTTTTTTGAGACAGAGTCTTGCTCTGTCGCCCAGGCTGCAGTGCAGCAGTGCAATCTCGGCTCACTGCAACCTCTGCCTCCTGGGTTCAAGCAGTTCTCTGCCTCAGCCTCCCAAGTAGCTGGGATTACAGGCGCCCACCACCACACCTGGCTAATTGTTGTATTTTTAGTAGAGACAGAGCTTCATCATCTTGTCCAGGCTGGTCTTGAACTCTTACCTCAGGTGATCCACCCGCCTTGGCCTCCCAAGGTGCTGGGATTACAGGCATGAGCCACTGCGCCCGGCCCTTAATGAAATATTTTAAGACAAAATTTGAAATTTATTATTAAACACCAGAGCACGTACCCTACTTAGTTTGGTGCTCAGTTCAAAAAGAAAATACAGATTATTGTGTCACTAGTTACATAAAAATACCAAGTTGTTTTCTTCTTTGAGGGCTAATGCTAAAGGAGGTCATCTGGAAGGACTGCAGATGACTGATTCGGAAAATAATTCTGAAACTGGAGAGTTACAGCCTGTACTACCTGAAGGAGCTTCAGCTGCCCCTGAAGAAGGTAAGGAATGATAAATTTACAAGTAAGCAGGAAATGAGAATTCTGTCCCTTTTTTGGTGGTGGGTGGTGGTGGTGGTGGTGGTAGTCGTAGTGGTAGTGATAGGGATAGGGAGTGGTTGGTTTAATGGAAACATTACTGAGATCTGCTATTCGACATGCTTGATCTGAACACAACATTCCTTGTACCACTGAATTTGATTTGCTAAGATGTTAAATACAGAGGAAGGCAAAATGAGTAAGTTACAACATAAAAGGACAGGCCTTACTAGAACAGGCATTTGTATGGGGAAAATATCTGCATATAGTTCATCTGTTCAGTCAATAAATATATTAAGGCACCTACATACCATGCATTGAATTTTTGCTAGATTTATTAATATAAAGTTGAATTAGATCTGTTCACAATCTAATGGGGAAGATGTGCCCCAGAACGACTAATTAGAATAGTAAATGTTAAGTATTTTTTAGTCAGTCTTAATTAGTGTCTGCAGATTGCTTTTTTTCTTCTTAAAGAAGCATTCCAGGTTTTGACCATTTTTTAAATCCCATATGATGACTGACTTCAGCTTTTTCTCAGATATACTTTCTAATGTTTCCTTTGAATATTCTTCCAAGTTCATTATTGTTTATCTAAAAGCATAGAAGACATTTTGCAATTTGGGGCAACAGAGGTGCTTGGAACAAGGCTATGTGTATTGCCCTTGCTGTGTCCTGTATAAATTGGTAGAAAAGAATGTCAGCTCTCTTAATGATATTTGGCCTTGTAATTTTTTCATTTCTTAGTGAAACTCTGCCACCTTCCACCTCTGCACTCATTTGAATTTCAATGATTGATGAATTGTAGCTCAAAGCATACGTGCAGGTGCCAGCATCTACTCAGCTGCCCTAAGAAGAGGGTGTGTGGGTGGTGGCATTTTCAGGTTTCTCAGTTAAAGAACACTAAACATTTTGGTTTTCTTAGTTGGTGCTCCTGTAGTGGGCAGCATTATTTCAGTAGAAGAGATTAAATAGAAAAGATTTTTGTAAATGATGTGTTTATTGTTAAAACATCAGGAAAGAAATATTATGATTGATGATCTTTATAGAACAGGCCTGTGGGGAATAACTTTCTGTTGTTTTTTGTTTCCCCCAAGACGGAGTCTAGCTCTGTCACACAGGCTGGAGTGCAGTGGCGCAATCTTGGCTCACTGCAACCTCCAACTCCCGGGTTCAAGTGATTCTCCTTTCTCAGCTTCTGTGTAGCGGGGATTACAGGTCCTGCCAACATGCCCGGCTAATTTTTGTATTTTTAGTAAGAGACGGTATTTCACTGTGTTGGCCAGGCTGGTCTCAAACTCCTGACCTCATGATCCACTCGCCTTGGCCTCCCAAAGTGCTGGCATTACAGGCGTGAGCCACTGTGCCCGACCAGGGAATACTTTCTGTGTGTCTCCATACATACTGGATTGTAGTAGCTTAAATTACTAGAGAATATACTGGAATTACATTTTTCTTCCACCAAGCGCAGTGGCTCATGCCTGTAATCCCAGTACCTTGGGAGGCTGAGGCAGGCAGATTACTTGAAGTCGGGAGTTCGAGACCAGCCTGGCAAAAATAGTGACACCTCATCTCTACTACATATACAAAAATTAGCCAGGTGTGGTAGCAGACACCTGTAATCTCAGCTACTCGGGAGGCTAACGCAGGAGAATTGCTTGAACCAGGAGGCAGAGGTTGCAGTGAGCCAAGATCACGCCACTGCACTCCAGCCTGGACGACAGGGTGAGACTCTATCTCAAATGACAATAATAAGCTCATTTTTTTCATGCAACATTTATGAAATGCTTCTAATTTACCGGATGTTGTATTTGATGCCAGTGATAAAATTCCTGAACTTACTATCTAGTTCAGACTCTCCACCTTGGCACCAATTGCCATTTAGACCACGTAATTCTTTATTTTACAGGGGCTGTTCTCTGCATTGTGGAATGTTTAGCAGCATCCTCAGCTTTTAACCGCTAGATACCAGTAGTGTTTCCCTCCTGTTACAACAACCAAAAATGTCTCCAGACATTGCCAAATGTTTCCTGGGAGGCAAAATCATCCCCAGTCACGAACCAATAGTTGAACTAAATAATTCTCAACCAGAGGTGACCACTCCTTGAGAATCACTTGCCAGAGTGGGCCACAGTTACTAATAGAAATAAGTTGTAGCTCTCAGGTACGCTAGTATGTGTGGTGGTAGTGGTAGGAGGGTGGCAAGGAGAGCAGTTGAAAACCAGTTGTTAGGTGTGGGAGGAGACTGATAGCCAGTTATAATTTAGGATCATGAGTGCTGTGATAAGGTATATAGGCAGCTCAAAAATGAGATATGTAATAAAAATAATAGTTAATACTAAGTTCTTAATATGTTAAAGACTTTACCAGTATTGTGTTATTCTCAAAATAACTCTACATGGTAGTTGCTTTTGTTAACCTAGTTTTACAGGTGAGTGAGTAAGGTGAGTAACCTTACTCAGAGTCACAGGGTTATAAATTGAAAGGCTGGGGCCGGGCACAGTGGCTCATGCCTGTAATCCCAGCACTTTGGGAGGCTGAGGAGGGTGGATCACCTGAGGTCAGAAGTTTAAGGCCAGCCTGATCAACATGGTGAAACCCTGTCTCTACTAAATATACAAAAATTAGCCAGGCGTGGTGGCGGTCACCTGTAATCCCAGCTACTTGGGAGGCTGAGGCAGGAGAATCGCTTGATCCCGGGAGGCAGAGGTTGCAGTGAGCCGAGATCGCACCATTGTGCTCCAGCCTGGGCAACAAGAGTGAAACTTCGTTCCCCCCCCCAAAAAAAAAGAAAAGAAATTGGAAGGCTGAGCACGTTGGCTCATGCCTGCAAATCCCAGCACTTTGGGAAGGCCGATCACCTGAGGTCAGGAGTTTGAGACTAGCCTGGGCAACATGGTGAAACTCCATCTCTACTAAAAATAGAAAAATCAGCCGGGCATGGTAGCACGCTCCTATAATCCCAGCTACTCAAGAGGCTGAGGCAGGAGAATCGCTTGAACCCGGGAGGCAGAGGTTGCAGTGAGCCAAGATTGTGACCGTTGCACTTCAGCCTGGACGACAGAGCGAGACTCTGTCTCTAAAAAAAAAAAAAATAGAAAAGAAAAAAAAGAAATTAGAAGAGCTAGAATTTGAACCTAGAGCCAGTGCTCTTAACTGTCGCCTCTCGCTGCTAACCTAGTCCCTAATTCACCCTTGGAAAGATCATCCTAAGGGATGAGTAGAAGTTAGCCAGATGAAGACTGGTGAAAGAGAGACCAGAAGGGAGACAGAGGCCAGATCATGAAGAGTTACGTGGAATATCCCAGCTAGAATTTGAACTTTGTCATTTGAATAGGATCTAAGTTAGAAGTGACACTTTAACATTTCTACTGTAGCTGCATTGTGGAGAATGGATTTGGGGGTGGGAATAGCGTATGTGGAACTAGGAGCAGGAAAATTGGTAAGAAGCATGGTTAATTTAAATGAAATGATTTGGACTTCTTTATTTTTAATTTTTTATAGAGACTTGTTCTTGCTCTGTTGCTCAGACTGGTCTTAAACTCCTGGGCTCAAATGATCCTTCTGCCTCAGCTTCCCAGAGTGCTGGGTTACAGGCATAAGCCACCACACCCGGCCGATTTGGACTTAATTTCAGCCTCCAATTTATCGATTTACATTATCTCAGCACGAATTTTTATATGTAAAATGGCCGGTCAGCACAGAAAACACCGGAACTTTTTGACACCAGTTTCATTTCTTATTTAAAGCAATTGACAGCTTGTCCTAAACAAGAAGGGCATTTGCTTGGCCATAGTGAAGATCAGTACATTTTCCAAGTCTTAGAAAGAATGGAGTTATTCATACGGGATTTAGAGTTAAGTGGTCAGTGTTACTCAGTAACACATTTTATCTTTATATATGGGGTGTTGTGCTATAAAGCACCTAGAACTCAATAAGAAAAGTTGCTGTGAATGTGCAACAATGACACAGAAGTACACCCTTGTAATTTGTTGGTATCTGAACAGCTTGTTTACCTCCAGAGTCCCAGGATAGACTGTGAGAAGGAGACTAACTGATGAGGCTGAGAGAAGGTAGTACAGGAGACAAAGGAAGCCCTGTGCCTCTTGTAATCAGCTTTGTTTCTCGAGGAGAATGTGGCCTTGCTCACTGTTGCCAGTATTATTCTATCATCAGCAAGAGCAAGTTCTCAGGAAACCCTTATATACCTATAAGCTTTAGTAGACAGTGGAATGGGTTTGTCTTGTATCCATGCTTAGGAAAAACAAGACTCTTTATTTTAGCCAAATACAAAAAGACATTCTGTGTCAGATCACTGTGGGGTTCTCTCTCTCTCTCAGAGAAGGTTGTCTGAAGGACTTTAAGCCATTGTTTGTAGTACTGGTTGGGAATTTGGGACTACTAAAGTGTCTCTTAACTGCTCTTAAGCATCAGTTTAAAAATAACTTTTTTCTTAGTTATAAACGTAAATAGGCCTTTTCCTTTTTACTGGAACCATATGGGATAACCTTTGGTTGTATTAGTCTTTGGTTTAATGACCTGATGCTGAAAAGGTTGACTTATTTTTTCTTTCAATTGATAACCTGCACAACTGTAGGTAGGCCAGTTTATTTCTTGTTCTTTGTAAAACTGAAGGCTTTGCTCTCTCAGTTCTTGCTGAAGTAGCACAAAGCCCCTTCAGTTAAATCAGGGGTACTCAAAATACCATCCAGGGAAAAGCCTTGGCATGCCTGTTAAAAACCTTGCTGGTGGCCTCTTTAAGAGGAATACAAAGTCTGATGGCCTGCCATTGCTGATCATTTAGGGTAATGATTAAGATGCCTTTAACAAAATTCATCAAAAAATTAACTGACTTGAACAAAAAGGAAAGTTAACTCTTTTATATTAACTAGTCTCTCTATAATAAGAAGGTACACCTAACTCTGGTTAGAGCAGTTTCAGGATTAGAAAATTTAGCTGCTCAGAGTCATCAGGAACTTGTTTTTTTTGTGTGTGTGTGTTGGAGGGCAGGGGTTGGGGTTGTTTTATCTTTTGCCCTGCCATTCTGAGTGAGAGGCTTAGCTCTTCTCAGGGCGGTAAGATGTTGGCTGCAGTTCTAGACATCAGAGTCAGAACAGCATTCTGGGAGTAGGAGAGGATTGATTTACTCTGTAATCTCTAGCAACAAGGAAAACCTTTCTCAAAGCACCTCGACAACTTCCTCTTCGATCTCGTTAACCACTGTCAAGGAAAATTGGCCAAGTCCATTTATTTATTTATTGGAGATGGAGTTTCACTCTTGTCGCCCAGGGTGGAGTGCAGTGGCATGATCTCTGCTCACTGCAACCTCCACCTTCCAGGTTCAAACGATTCTCCTGCCTCAGCCTCCCAAGTAGCTGGGATTACAGGTGTTTGCCACCATGCTTGGCTAATTTTTGTATTTTTAGTAGAGACGGGGTTTCGCCATGTTAGCCAGGCTGGTCTCGAACTCCTGACCTCGGGCAGTCTGCCTGCCTTGGCCACCCAAAGTGCTGGGATTACAGGCATGAGCCACCGCGCGCCCAGCCAGCCAAGTCCAGTTATTTGGTCTCCCTCCCCAACTCATTCCACATGGCTATGTGGAAGAGGGAAAATACCTGAACAATATCAGGGTCCTCTTGGAAAGGAGAAAGGAGAAAGGCAGATAAATTGTTAGTGACTAGAATACAAAGTGTCATCTGTACCAGGTGGTTCATATATTTTCCATAGCATCTGAAATTTGAGCAACTTGATTTAAGGGAGTTATAACTCAAGTTAGCTTTACTGAGCACATACGTAGTAGGTGCTCAAAAAATACGGTAGATGATGGATAGAGTAATAAGATGCAGATTTCTTTTGCATTAACAATCTCTGAAGCTTCTTAACAATTAATAGTACCTTACAATTAATAGTAATTGCTGTCATTGACATCCAGCAGTTTGTCTTTTTCTTTACATTCACAAAGGTAGGAAACTTCCAGATCTTAGTACTTGATAAAAGACCAGGTGTTTTCATGCATGAACTTCTTCCTAGCATTTCTTGGGAAATGTACGTTTTTTTGAATTCTGAGAAAAAGTACTCAAGAAGTTTAATAAATGGAAAGCATTATTCTAATTGTCTTATTAGAATTAGTTTTAACAACACAGAAACATTACTGATTTGAAGGAATCTACTTAGGGCAAGTTGAAAGTAAAAACTAGAAATACTGATACCTGGAATCAAAGGTTAAGGTCAACAGTAGCTCCTTGGAAAGAAGTGATTACAAATCAGTCTTCATTATAAATATTGCCATTTTATGTGTGTTCATGGCCCTGTCTGCTAAGTAAATATTAATGAGTTTACACATGGTATACTTAATAAAAATTGAGTGGTGTTCCAAGAAATAGAATTTGAAGCAAAATCCTTATATTGGCATTTTGTGATTCTGCACAGTACTATAAACCTTACTGAGTTCTAAATGTTACATTATTCACATACTAGCCAGTAATACCCACATGCAGTCTAGCATTTGAATATTCACTATAGGCCTCAGTTCTTACAAATACTAATTAAATGATTTTTTTTAAAGATAACACATGTAGGCTGGATGCGGTGGATCACAAGGTCAGGAGTTCGAGACCAGCCTGGCCAATATGGTGAAGCCCGTCTCTACTAAAAGTACAAAAAAATTAGCTGGGCGTGGTGGCACATGCCTGTAATCCCAGCTACTCGGGAGGCTAAGGCAGGAGAATTGCTTGAACCTGGGAGGTGGAGGTTGCAGTGAGCAGAGATGGCGCCACTGCACTCCAGCCTGGGTGACAGAAGGAGACTCCGTCTCAAAAACAAAAAAAGGAAAAAAGATACACATGTAATGAATAAAGAGTTTGAAAAATATATTTAATAACTTCTTTTAAAGAATAATGTAGATTTTGGGAATTCCAGAGAGTTCCAATTCATTGTGTTTGAATCCTGAAGATTGGTGTTTGTCAGGAATTCAGAAACACTAAGAGATCAAATTTGTGCCTTGAAGTTCAACTCTGTGTGTTTTAGTGTTTTCAGCAACAGTTCCATGAAGGGCCACAAGGTGGAGGTGGTACTTCACAGAACTAGCTAGTTTTGGCCTCTTAATGAAAAGTCTCTTTAATGGTCTCTGCTCTTTTTCTTTTTCATCTACTTCATTAAATTGTTGTAAACTCTTCACTTTTAGAACAGGAAAGTTTTTTTTTTTTTTCTTTGCTGAAGATGGAGACAATTTCTAAATATTTAAGGCAGAAATAATGCTAACCAAACTCTTCTTGAGAACAGAAAAGGAAGAGTGCACCACTGAAGCCATGTGGGGCCACAGTTGCCTTTGTTGGAAGCTTTTTTAACTAAAGCAGATTTTATTTCTTTAAAAGTTAAAATACCCATCTATTTTTCCTTGAGTAAGCTTTGGTAGTTTATAGCAATGAAAGAATTTGCTCATTTCATCTGTTTTTGGTTTCATGAGCATACAGTTATTTATAGTATTTTATTATATTTTACTGTTTATAGAATCTGTAGTTGATGTCCCCTTTCATTCCTGATATTAGAAATTTTGTTTGCTCTTTTTTTTGTTAGTGAATCTACCTAGAGGCTTTTTTAACTTTATTGATCTTTTCAAAGAAACACCATTTTGTTTCATTGTGGCTTTTTTGTTTTTCTGCTGATTTTATTATTATTTTTTTATTATTTCCTTCCTTTTACTTGCTTTGGGTTTAATTTCCTTTTTCTAGTTTCTTAAAGTAGTAGTTTAGATTATTGATTTGAGATATTTTCTCTTCTAACACTTAATGGCATACTTTTCATTTTAAGCACTGCTATAGTCACATCCCACAAATTTTGGTATATTTTTATTTAATTCAGAATGTTTTTTATAATTCTACAAAAATTTCATCTTTTTTCCTTTTTTTTTCTTTTTAATTATACTTTAAGTTCTAACTTTTTTCCTGTTATCTGTTGTCTCTTCTTTGTTATTTTTGCTATCTCTACGGCACTCTATTTGACACAGTTTAGACCAGTCCCTTTATCCCCTTGTTTCTTAATTCTTCCTTCCTTCCTCTGTTCCTCAGGGTATTGTGTTCTGTTGCCCAGGCTGGAGTACAATGGTACAATCACAGCTCACTGCAGCCTTGAACTCCTGGGCTCGAATGGGCCTCCCTCCTCAGCCTCCCTAGAAACTAGGACAATCACAGGTGCGCACCACTGTGTGCCTGGCTAATTTTTAATTTTCTTTTTTTTTTTTTTTTTTTTTTTTGGTAGAGTTGGGGCTTTGCTAAGTTGCCCAGGCTAGTCTCAACCTCCTGGGCTCAAGTGATCCTCCTGCCTCAGCCTTTCCAGTAGCTGGGACTACAGGCATGTGCCACCAGGCCTGGCTGATGAGCATTTTATCTGGCTTTAAAGCCCTTAAATCCAAACATCTGTGTCATCTTATCATTGATGTTTGTTGGCTGTCTTTTCCTGGTTTTTCATATGCTGAGTTATTTGGGGTTGTATCCTGGACATTTTCATTAGGATTTTTTTTTTTTTTTCCAAATAAGACTCTGGGTCTTATATTAATCTGCCAGTTTTGTTGTCATTCAAATTCCGGCTTCATCAGTATGCCTGTTTCTATTTACTTTTCAAAGTAAATAACTATGAATATCCTTAAATAACTATGCCACCCATCTCTCCAGGTTTTATTGCTACTTTCAGTGGGAAAGATAGAGTGGAATGTGCTTACTCCATTGTACCTAGAACCTTCCTTCCAGAGAGGATTTTACTTTTGCTTTACTCAAATAACTCTAGCTCCTGAACAATTTTTATGTCAATTTCTTGAAATTTGAACCTCAACCTTAAATCCCAAACCTAAATTAGGCACGTAAATCTTACTTTGAATTTTGAGGTAAGACTTTTTTCCCCCTCTTCAGAACCCAGTAGAAACAGACAAAATTCCTTGCTGTTTTCCTATGCCAGTAGGCAGACATTTTTCTGGTCTGTTCTTTAATAGAAATTTTAACATTGGCCAAGCATGGTGGCTCATTCCTGTAATGCCACCATTTTAGGAGGCCAAAGCGGGTGGGTCACTTTAGCTCAGGAGTTGAAGATCAGTCTGGGCAACATGGCAAAATCCCATTTCTACTAAAAAATTACAAAAACTAGCCAGGTGTGATGGCACAGACCTGTTGGGAGGCTGAGGTGGGAGGATCACCTGAGCCCTGGGAGGTTAAGGCTGCAGTGAGCCATGGTTGCACCACTGTTATCCAGCCTGGGTAACAGAGTGAGACCCTGTCTCAAGAAAACAAAAATTTTAACATTATGCAGGGGGTGGAGTTTTAGTCTCACTTTCAATTCCCTTTCTGTAGGGGGTTCATTTTTCTATCCCAAGGCAGTGTTTAAAAATCCTCATATGAAACTCTCCAGGGCAGCCGTGGGCCCTGATCCACTAATGAAAGTTCCTTATCCTTCTTTGTTTCTGACACTTGGGGATTTCCTTTCTGCCTTTTAATGTGCTTATTCATTAAAATAATGTTTTACATTTATATTTTATCTGGCTATTTGTAAGGATTTGTAGCAGAAAGATTTTCAGGTTTTCTTGATTGCTATCTTGCTGAAACAAATACTT
>NW_012102032.1:3075273-3083115 GCF_000951045.1 Mandrillus leucophaeus
CTTTCATTCCTGATATTAGAAATTTTGTTTGCTCTTTTTTTTGTTAGTGAATCTACCTAGAGGCTTTTTTAACTTTATTGATCTTTTCAAAGAAACACCATTTTGTTTCATTGTGGCTTTTTTGTTTTTCTGCTGATTTTATTATTATTTTTTTATTATTTCCTTCCTTTTACTTGCTTTGGGTTTAATTTCCTTTTTCTAGTTTCTTAAAGTAGTAGTTTAGATTATTGATTTGAGATATTTTCTCTTCTAACACTTAATGGCATACTTTTCATTTTAAGCACTGCTATAGTCACATCCCACAAATTTTGGTATATTTTTATTTAATTCAGAATGTTTTTTATAATTCTACAAAAATTTCATCTTTTTTCCTTTTTTTTTCTTTTTAATTATACTTTAAGTTCTAACTTTTTTCCTGTTATCTGTTGTCTCTTCTTTGTTATTTTTGCTATCTCTACGGCACTCTATTTGACACAGTTTAGACCAGTCCCTTTATCCCCTTGTTTCTTAATTCTTCCTTCCTTCCTCTGTTCCTCAGGGTATTGTGTTCTGTTGCCCAGGCTGGAGTACAATGGTACAATCACAGCTCACTGCAGCCTTGAACTCCTGGGCTCGAATGGGCCTCCCTCCTCAGCCTCCCTAGAAACTAGGACAATCACAGGTGCGCACCACTGTGTGCCTGGCTAATTTTTAATTTTCTTTTTTTTTTTTTTTTTTTTTTTTGGTAGAGTTGGGGCTTTGCTAAGTTGCCCAGGCTAGTCTCAACCTCCTGGGCTCAAGTGATCCTCCTGCCTCAGCCTTTCCAGTAGCTGGGACTACAGGCATGTGCCACCAGGCCTGGCTGATGAGCATTTTATCTGGCTTTAAAGCCCTTAAATCCAAACATCTGTGTCATCTTATCATTGATGTTTGTTGGCTGTCTTTTCCTGGTTTTTCATATGCTGAGTTATTTGGGGTTGTATCCTGGACATTTTCATTAGGATTTTTTTTTTTTTTTCCAAATAAGACTCTGGGTCTTATATTAATCTGCCAGTTTTGTTGTCATTCAAATTCCGGCTTCATCAGTATGCCTGTTTCTATTTACTTTTCAAAGTAAATAACTATGAATATCCTTAAATAACTATGCCACCCATCTCTCCAGGTTTTATTGCTACTTTCAGTGGGAAAGATAGAGTGGAATGTGCTTACTCCATTGTACCTAGAACCTTCCTTCCAGAGAGGATTTTACTTTTGCTTTACTCAAATAACTCTAGCTCCTGAACAATTTTTATGTCAATTTCTTGAAATTTGAACCTCAACCTTAAATCCCAAACCTAAATTAGGCACGTAAATCTTACTTTGAATTTTGAGGTAAGACTTTTTTCCCCCTCTTCAGAACCCAGTAGAAACAGACAAAATTCCTTGCTGTTTTCCTATGCCAGTAGGCAGACATTTTTCTGGTCTGTTCTTTAATAGAAATTTTAACATTGGCCAAGCATGGTGGCTCATTCCTGTAATGCCACCATTTTAGGAGGCCAAAGCGGGTGGGTCACTTTAGCTCAGGAGTTGAAGATCAGTCTGGGCAACATGGCAAAATCCCATTTCTACTAAAAAATTACAAAAACTAGCCAGGTGTGATGGCACAGACCTGTTGGGAGGCTGAGGTGGGAGGATCACCTGAGCCCTGGGAGGTTAAGGCTGCAGTGAGCCATGGTTGCACCACTGTTATCCAGCCTGGGTAACAGAGTGAGACCCTGTCTCAAGAAAACAAAAATTTTAACATTATGCAGGGGGTGGAGTTTTAGTCTCACTTTCAATTCCCTTTCTGTAGGGGGTTCATTTTTCTATCCCAAGGCAGTGTTTAAAAATCCTCATATGAAACTCTCCAGGGCAGCCGTGGGCCCTGATCCACTAATGAAAGTTCCTTATCCTTCTTTGTTTCTGACACTTGGGGATTTCCTTTCTGCCTTTTAATGTGCTTATTCATTAAAATAATGTTTTACATTTATATTTTATCTGGCTATTTGTAAGGATTTGTAGCAGAAAGATTTTCAGGTTTTCTTGATTGCTATCTTGCTGAAACAAATACTTCTTTTATAGAATTGTTCTTTTAAAAATCAACTGATGTGGCCAGGCACAGTGGCCTGTAATCCCAGCATTTTAAAAGGCTGAAGTGGGAGGATCTCTTCTCAAGTCAGGAGTTCGAGACCAGCCTGGGCAACATATTATAGCAAGACCCTATCCCTCTAAAAAATGTTTAAATTAGCAGGGCATGCCCTGCTATGTACATACATGACACAGGTATGTGTCATGTACCTGTGGACCTATCTACTTGGGAGGCTAAGGCAGGAGTATCCCTTGAGCTCAGGAGTTTGAGGCTGCAGTGAGCTATGATCAGGCCACTGCAGCCCAGCCTACGGTAACAGAGCAAGACCCTGTCTCTCAAAAAATAAAAATAAATAAAAATCAACCGGCATACACAAAAAAATTAGATGCCCAATTAATACAAACTAATTTATTATTAGAACTGCCAGAATTTCTAATATTCATCTAACATGTGGATTTGTATAACACATTTATATTTATGTTTTAGGCTAGGGACTATAATTATGTCTATAATGAATCAGGATTAAAAGAGTTCCTGTTATCTCTTGTGACTGAAAAAATAAACAGTGTTTGATTTGGAAAAAAAATATTATCAGTATAATGAAATTAATGCTGGTTTCAAATGATAACTTTCAGGTACTATGGAAAGGGCAATTTTAAACTTTGAGAACAAAAATAAAACCACCGCTCTAAATAGCTAAAGAGAATCGAGGTTTGTGTGGTTACTTTTGTCTTTGTTTTGTTGTGTTTAGTTTGTTGAATTCTTGGCATTCTATGTAAAATTCAATAGGAATCTCAGTTTAGTAGTTAAGGAGATCTGTTTCCTTTCACTTACGGTGGTTTCTTTTCAGAAACATGTTCTCCTTCCTTCCTGCCAGGAATGAGTAGCGACAGTGACATTGAATGTGACACTGAGAATGAGGAGCAGGAAGAGCACACCAGCGTGGGCGGGTTTCACGACTCTTTCATGGCCATGACACAGCCCCCGGATGAAGGTGCAGCACATGATGTCATTTTACACAGATTAATAAACCCGCTGCTGCTGCTTCTCTTTCTTCTGCTGCTGCTACTTCTGCTTCTTCCGCTCTGCTGCTTTTGCTTCTTCTGCTTCTACTTCTTTTTTTTTTTTTTTAATTATTGTCATTTACGAGACAATATTCTTTGGTAAACTATTATGGTGAGTACTGAAAAAACACAGCTGGTAATATTTGGCTGAGTTGCACCTAATGAGCGCTACTTACTGGGTAGAGAAGGGGTCCACAACCTGCTTTTGTGTAGTCTGTGACCTGAGAATGGTTTTTACTTTGTAAAGAGTCTTAAAAAAACAAGCAAAAGAAAGAAGAGTTTTGTGTTTTTTTTGCCCTGAGACAGAGTCTTGTTTTGTTGCCAAGCTATAGTGCCGTGGCATGATCTTGGCTCACTGCAACCTCCGCCTCCTGGGTTCAAGTGATTCTCCTGCCTCAGCCTCCCAAGTAGCTGGGATTATAGGCACACACCACCACGCCTGGCTAATTTTTTTGTATTTTTAATAGAGATGGAGTTTCACCATGTTGGCCAGGCTGGTCTCAAACTCCTAACCTCATGAACCATCTGCCTTGGCCTCCCAAAGTGCTGATATTACAGGCATGAGCCACCTCGCCCGGCCCAAAGAAGAATTTTCAACAGAGTCCGTTTGTGGTCTACAATGCCTAAATATTTACTATCTACCCTTCACAGGAAATGATTGCCAACCCTGGGGAGATTTCAGATGTTTGGATTTTTTTCCTTTTCAGAGATTTTTCTAGCCTACTGTAGGATAACTTTAACCTTTTAAAACAAAAATAACTTAGAAATACATGCAGATTGTGAAATCAATTTTTATTCCCTCCTACCTCCAAAAAAGTTATTAGGAAAAAACCCAACAAGAGAAACCTAATGTTAATATTTTACCTTGTTTTCTTCTGTTCTTATTTGCATTTCTTCTTCTTTTTTTTTTTTAGATAGAGTCTTGCTTTGTCTCCCAGACTGAAGTGCAGTGGCACGATCTTAACTCACTGCAACTTCTGCCTCCCAGGTTCAAGCAATTCTCCCACCTCAGCCTCCTGAGTAGCTGGGACTACAGGCACGTGCTACCACATCCAGCTAGTTTTTGTAATTTTTAGTAGAGACGGGGTTTTGCCATGTTGGCCAGCCTGGTCTCGAACTCCTGACCTCAGGTGATCTGCCCACCTCGGCCTCCCAAAGTACTGGGGTTACAGGTGTGAGCTACTGTGCCAGCCCTACCTAAATATTTTATAAATAGTGTTGTATTCTGCTTTTTTCACTTAAATATATTTGTATGTTATTTAAAATTTCATAAACTTCATTTTTTATGGCAACCTAATACTCTGTCATGTGGATATACCATACGCATTCTGCTGTGAAGCAGTTTTCTGGAATACAGATTAATCAAGAAAAGGATATCCTGTCAAGTTAGAGAAATACACATTTAAAGTTACCCAGTGGCCTTAATAATCAATCTGAGCATTCCTCTGCAAGATATCCTGGAGTGACAACATTGTCAAGCCTTTGCTAATTGTCTGCTTTATATTTTACATATTTTCCTGGTGTTCTGGTATCTTTTTCAATACAGAACCAAGCATTTGGAATATGTTTTAATACAGAATATGTTTGGAATATGTTTCAATACAGAACCAGTTATTTGGATTGCTGGTGGTTTTGTAGTGATATCTGCATGCATAGTTTAATTGGCTTTGAAATATGTTTTATGTTTATAAGGTCTTGAATCTTGAGAATATACATCATTGCTTCTTGTTCCCTTCTTAAACTCCCCAGATTGTCCCCAGGAGGACAAAATGAGACAATTCCTGTCATCTTTTAATTGTGGGTCTATTACACATTTTGTTTTTTCTCCTTTATTTTTCCTTTGTGTTTGATTATACCTGACTCAGATCACAAATTCTCTGAAGACAGAGATTTGTTCACAACTCAGCACATCTTTATCGCTTAAATAACGTATTTGGTAAGATCATTTAAAGACTTGAAAAGGAAAATACTCCCCTTGTTATATTATATGCTTTTAAATTTAAAATGGTTTATTTATCTATTTTTCAATCATAGATACACATTCCAGTTTTCCTGATGGTGAACAAATAGGCCCTGAAGATCTCAGCTTCAATCCAGATGAAAACAGTGGAAGGTAATTGCCAAATCAAGAGAACTGACTTGCAGGCTACCTTGACCCTGAATTTTGCTGTAGTTGGTGCTCAAATTTGTCATCAGTCAGATAATCAGATTTGGTCTTATTTTTTCATTATCTCGACCTGAAATAGTAATTTGGAAACTGTTGGAAGGTGGCACAGTTTAGTCTAAGACAGCAGTAGCACATGGCAAAAACAGTATGGGAAGAGTTCTTTGTAATGTGAGGAAATAGCAATGTAGTTCTCTATTAATTTAGCAAATTTGTACGTTCACAAAAGGCAGTTTGTCTATTACAACAGAAGGCTGATTAACTGCCAGAAAATGTACCTCTAGGCCCTGCATGCCGTCAGTAACCTGCCTGGCATTGGTGCTCTTCTGTCTTTGGCTAGAGCTTAATTGTGTTTAAATAATCACCTTTATATTTGGGGTTTTAATTACAGTTTAATTACAGTTTCATTAGTTCCTGTAGATTAGTGAACAGAACAGTTGCTTATGAAGAGATTCTGCCCTGTAGACACTTTATGTGAATAACTGAAGTAACACTAGACTGAATCTCCTTTTTGGAGTGTGTATCTTCTCTCACTTGTTCAGGCACAGGCACACTGTTTAATGGCATGGAATCTTTCTGTTGTGTGACTTCTGCACATGTAATTTTAAATGAATTAAGTTCACCTGGATTCGTTAACGTTCCTGGACCTGTAGACACATGTAAGATTATTTAAAATCCTTTCATTTTTTCTGCCTCTTACCATACGACTATAGTGCAGCAAATATTTTAAAGCCCCCTTCTTTATTTTCATTAGTTGTACATTGATTTCAGTGTCAGCACCTTTAAAGACTCATTCATGTTGCATAGTGGCTTACATGAATGTGAAACTGTGGTATAAGGTTTTCTTTCATACTCATAATTAGCCCAAAACAGTTGCCACACTTTGCCATTGTGCTCCTGCATTTGTGTTTGAGTTGCTATATATTTGTGAAAATTACACTGAAAGTTGACTAAGAGACTATTGAAAAAGCATGAATAATTAAATATACATGTGGGCAACATCTCATCTGCTGTATTTTACTTAGTGAATATTGTTCACTATTCCGTGTCTTATGTCTTGCTGAATGCTGTGACTCATAGTTTACTTTTGTTCAAAATAGTTTGCACTTTTTGTTAATAAAATCAACTTGAGAAAATATGCCTCTGCTATTTATTAAATTGGGACCAGAAACCCCTTTTTTCTACTCATTGACTGTGGCTGTTTAGTAGTGTAGAGAAGATCCAAACATTTGATTAGTTTGTTTTGTGTTTAGTCTCATGGTGAGGAGTGATGCCTAGCATCCATCCCAGTCATTCTAAAATTAGAATAAACCAGAAAGACCAAAAGGTTTCTTCAGAGATGATAGCTTTTAGTTCAGACCTGTTCGCTTTAGGACAGGACAGTAGTTTCTCCCTCGTTGCCCAGCTGTCTTGTATACTAAGGCTGCTCCGAGTTCCTCGGTGATGCCGGGAACACCGCTGTTTCCTCTCTTGCTTGATGTAGTTTGCTGTGCTAACATTTAGGTAGCAGAGAGGGAAGGAAGAGGCACAGGAAAAGAACCAGTTACTCCACTCTCTGCTTGTCCTACTTTTTTGCTCTTTCTGTACCCTGATAGAGCCCTCAGCATGTTTTTTTATTTTTAATTTTGTAACCTTTCCTTTTTTGCCAAAGAACTGTCTACTGTTACCTTGCTTCTGTATTTAGTGTTTTATCTCAAATTCATTCCTGGAAAATCTCTCCTGAATAGAGTTTTCTCTTAGGGCTAGAGATATATTAATGCTTGTGTTGTCCATGAACATGTCCTTTCTGGACAACTTTAACTACTTGTGTCATTGATCCTTAAGTAACCTTTGAGGTAGATGAGTTGTATATCAAACCTGTTTGGCCGTGGAGCCTGAGTTTCGGGGAGGTTGTATGATTCTCTTAAGGTTCAATACCACTGGCAGGGATGGGGTGAACTGCTGGTCTGGTGCCTTTTCCACTTTATCTCGCTTGCACCAAACCCAACATTCTGATACCAAATAATTTAAAACCTAAAGATTATTCTTTGTTTTTAGCTTTTAATTTTGAGATAATTTTAGATTTGCAAAAGAGTTGCAAAAATTGTACAAGAGTTTCCATATACCCTCTGCCCAGCTTCTCCTTTTGTTAATGCCTTACATAATTACAGAATGGTGATCAAAACTAAGAAGTTAATCCTGGTTATAATATTGTTAACCAAATTACAGAATTTGTTCATATTCCACCATTATTTCACAAATGTTCTTTTTCTGTTCTAGGATCCGGTCTAGGATCCCACGTTGTATTTTGTTGCCATGTTTCCTTGGGATCCTTCAGTATGTGACAGCTCCTCCGCCTTTCCTTGCTTTTATGACCTTGATATTTTTGAAGAGGATGTGTTATTTTCTTAAATGTTCTTCTTATTTGGGTTTGTCAGATGCTTTCTTATATTAAATTGAGGTTATGCATTATTGAGAAGGCCCTTCTCAGTGCATCACATCAGGGGGGATATGATGTTGATATATCAATATACATATATATATATATA
>NW_012102032.1:3083590-3089296 GCF_000951045.1 Mandrillus leucophaeus
TATTTTTTGTGGAGATGGGGTTTCACCATGTTGCCCAGGCTGGTCTCCAACTCCTGAGCTCAAAACGATCCCCCTGCCTCAGCCTCCCAAAGTGCTAGGTTGATTGCAGGCTAGATTGCAGGTGTGCTCCTGGCCTGATGTTGATATGTTGGTTTTTGTTTTTGTTTTTGTTTTTTTTGAGATAGGGTCTCACTGTGTTGGCCAGGCTGGAGTGCAGTGGCATGATCTCGACTCACAGCAACCTCTGTCTCCCTGATTCAGTTCATTCTCCTGCCTCAGCCTCCCAAGTAGCTGGAATTACAGGCATGCACCACCACGCCCGGCTAATTTTTGTGTTTTAGTAGAGACGGAGTTTCACCATGTTGGCCAGGCTGGTCGCGAACTCTGACCTCAAGTGATCCACTTGCCTTGGCCTCCCAAAGTGCTAGAGTAGAGGCATGAGCCACTGTGCCCAGCCCTGATGTTGATATTTTTTATTGGTGAACTAAACGGTGAGATTACTTGATTAAGGTGGTGTTTGTGAGGATTTCTTTTTTTTTTTTTTTTTGAGACGGAGTCTCGCTCTGTCGCCCAGGCTGGAGTGCAGTGGCCGGATCTCAGCTCACTGCAAGCTCTGCCTCCCAGGTTCACGCCATTCTCCTGCCTCAGCCTCCCGAGTAGCTGGGACTACAGGCGCCCGCCACCACTCCTGGCTAATTTTTTTTTGTATTTTTAGTAGAGACGGGGTTTCACCATGTTTGCCAGGATGGTCTCAATCTCCTGACCTTGTGATCCGCCCACCTTGGCCTCCCAAAGTGCTGGGATTACAGGCGTGAGCCACCGTGCCCAGCCTTTGTGAGGATTTCTTACTATAGATTTACGTTTTTACCCCTTTGTAATTACTAAATATTTGGGGCAGATACTTTGAAACTATGCAGATACCTTGTTTCTATTAACCTTTTTTTTTTTTTTTTTGGAAGACAGAGTCTGGCTTTGTTACCTATTCTGTGGTGGCGCGATGTCGGCTCACTAAGCCTCAAACCCCTGGGCTTAAGCGATCCTCCCACTTCAGCCTCCTGAGTAGCTGGGACTACAGGCATGCGCAGTCACACCGGGAGAATTTTTGTGTTTTTTGTAGAGATGGGGTTCTTGAGCTCTTGGGCTCAAGCGACCCTCCCGCCTCAGCCTCCCAAAGTGCTGTGATACAGGCATGTGCCACTGCGCCCGGCACCCGGCCAAAACTCTCACTTACTAATTTTAGCACCTAGTAGTTGATCTTGCATATGGAAATTGTTACTGTAATGTTTTAATGGTAATTTTCTAATTCCTTAATTTCTTCTATGTTTTTTGTTAGAATGCTGTAAGGACAAGTCCTTTCTTCCCCGTTTTTGTAATTTCAGCTACTTATTTATATCAGCTACTTTATATATCTATATATGATGGATATTTATTTTGTTTTTGAGTTAATATTTTGTAGCTTGGCTTGTTCTGGTTTCAGCCATTGGAAACTCTTCCAGATTGGCTCCTGTGCCCTTTTCATATGTCTCATTCTTGTTGTTGTTGTTTTTAAGCATTTCTTTGCTTTCTGACATCACAAGATACCTACCCTAGCCATGGAATTAACCACTTCCTGGAGAACCATGGTTCTTATTATTGGAGAATGCTATTTAGAAACAAAGATTTGGATGCCACGTATTTATTATTATTAGACTGTCACTGCTTCTAGTCCCACTCAGTGGATACATAGAAAATGTAAATTGGCTGGGTGTAGTGGTGCGCACCTGTGGTCCCGGCTACTTGGGAGGCTGAGGTAGGAGGATCACTTGAGCTTGGGAGGTAGAGATTGCAGTGAGCCAAGATCGTGCCACTGCGCTTCAGCCTGTGTGACAGAGTGAGACCCTGTCTCAAAAAAGAGAATATGTATGACTGGGCACAGCAACTCATGCCTCTAACCCCAGTACTCAGGGAGGCCAAGACAGGTGGATCACCTGAGGTCAGGAGTTCAAGACCAGCCTGACCAACATGGAGAAACCCCATCTCTACTAAAAATACAAAATTAGCCAGATGTGGTGGCACACGCCTGTAAACGCAGCTACTCGGGAGGTTGAGACAGAATTGCTTGAACCTGGGAGGTGGAGGTTACAGTAAGCCGAGATCTTGCCATTGCGCTTCAGCCTGGGCAACAAGAGCAAAACTCCATCTCAAAAAAGAAAAAAAAAAAAAGAAAGAAAATGCATATAGACAGCTGTTCCTCAGTATCTGTGAGGAATTGGTTCCAAGACCCTCTGTGGATACCAAAGTCCACAGATGCTTAAGTCCCTTGTATAAAATGGCATAGTGTTTGCATATAATCTATGCACATCCTCCTGGATACTTTGTTTTGGTTTTGAGACAGGGTCTCATTCTGTTGCCCAGGCTGGGGTACAGCTGTGCATAGCTCACTGCAGCAATTAACTCTTGGGCTCAAGCAATCCTCCCACCTCAGCCTGTCAGGTAGCTGGGACTACAGGTGTGAGCCACCACACCTGATCTCCCAGATACACTAAATCATCTCTGGATTACCTATAATACCTAATACAATGTAAATAAATACAATGTAAATTATTGTGCTATTTTTTAAAAAATAAATTCTGTCCATTGTTGGTTGACTCCATGGATGCAGAAAGCAAAGATAGAGAGGGCCAACTGTATAGTTACTCATGCAAATACACACATTTATATGTATTTCTGTACATATCTGTGTGTGTGTGTCACTATGACTGTGAGTCTACACTGGTAACAGTTCAACTCCAGAGGCCTCATTCTGGTCTTCCCTCTTATTTAGAATGCCTTTCTCTGACAGGAGCCTAGCTCTCATTAGCTATGATGCATGTATGCACTTGCTCAACTCGAATATACAAGTAGCTTCAGAACCGTTGGCCTCCTGTGGATTCCAGGCTGTGCCCTACAAAAAACAAATTTACCACCTAAAATACAGTGCTTGTATACAGTTCTTTTAGTCTTTAGCTTTTCAGTATCGTGTCATAACATTTTTTTCAAAGATATTTAGGTCCTTAGATTCAAAATTACATTAATTCTTTTCTTTCCCATTCCCTTCATTGTGATATTGTGCCTCGTTGGTGTAACAGTTAGGTTCATCTGTTATGGTCTACATTCTGTCCTCCCCCACATATCCTGGTTAATTTGTAAATTTACATACATTAAAATTCAGTCTTTCTGGCATACAGTTCTGTGGGTTTCAACAAATGTCATGTATTCGCCACCACAATACTATACAGAACATTTCAGTCACCCCCAAAATTCCCCTGTGCTGGCCCTTTACAGGTAACCACCTCCCTCCCCCGCAGCTCCTGGCTACCACTGATCTGATCTGATCTGTTCTCTGCCCTTTTAGTTTTTGCTTTTCCACAGAGTCATGTAAATGGGATCACAGTTTGGCCTCTTGCTTCACAAAGTGCAGTTAAGTTTCACTCATCTTGTGTGAATCAGCACTTCATTCTTTTTTATTGCTGAGTAGTAGTAGTCCACTGTGTGGATACACCACTGTTTATTCATTTGCCCATTTGGGTTATTTCTAGTTTAGGATGATTAGACTCTTGTAAACATTTGGGTACAGGTTTTTGTGTGAGTGTAAGCTTTTATTCTCTAGTGTTACATGCTGTATTCTGTTTTCATGCTGCTGATAAAGACATACTCGAGACTGGGCATTTTACAAAAGAAAGAGGTTTATTGGACTTACAGTTCCACGTGGCTGGGGAGGCCTCACAATCATGGCAAAAGGTAAAAGGCACATCTCACATGGTGGCAGACAAGAGAGCTTGTGCAGGGAAACTCCGCCTTATAAAACCATCAGATCTCATGAGACATTCAGTATCATGAGAACAGCACAGGAAAGTCTTGCCCCCGTGATTCATTTACCTCCCACTGGGTCCCTCCCACTGGGTCCCTCCCACGATACGTGGGAATTCAAGATGAGATTTGGGTGGGGACACAGCCAAACCATACATGCCTAGGGGCGGGATTGCTGGGTATGTAATAGAGAATCTGGCCTTTGTCCTAGTTCCTGGGAAGTGCCCTCTAAATCCTTGGCATTCCCCAAGTGACAGGAGTTATTTATGGTGGCCCTTGCTAGTTTATGTTAATGAGATGACCCAGGATTGGGGCTGGCTACACCAGAAATGCTGTGAGTGTCATTAGAGAGCTGGGCTCTGAACCATGTGATAGTCCAGTCCGACTCACTGCCAGTGATGGTTACACCTACATAAGGAAGTTCCAGTAAAAATCGGGATACTTACCAGGCACGGGGGCTCACGCCTGTAATCCCAGCACTTCAGGAGGCCAAGACAGGCGGATTACCTGAGGTCGGGAGTTTGAGACCAACCTGACCAACATGGAGAAACCCCATCTTTACAAAAAATACAAAATTAGCTGGGCGTGGTTGTGCATGCCTGTAATCCCAACTACTTGGGAGACTGAGGCAGAAAAATCACTTGAACCTGGTAGACAGAGGTTGCCGTGAACCGAGATCGTGCCATTGCACTCCAGCCTGGGCAAAAGGAGTGAAACTCCATCTCAAAACAAAAAAAAAACTGGACACTAAAGCTTGAGTGAGTTTCCCTCTTATTTATACAAGCAACTTGTATATTAGGGTTGAACAAGTACATACATATATCATAGCTAATGAGAGCTAGGCTTCTGTCAGAGAAAGGCATTCTAAATAAGAGGGAAACTCTTACATATTTTTATAAAATATGTAAGTACAGAGCACTGTCAACCAGGGAAATGTATCAGTGTGCCTGGAGAGTAAGTTGTCCTGAAGTCAAGGGGCCTTCACATTTGGGACTCTCCCAGGCCTCACCCTATGTATTTCTCCCTTTAGCTGGCTTATTTGTAACCTTTTGTCATAATGAAACTCTGATCATAAGTGCATTTCTGAGTTCTGTGAGTTGTTCTAGTCAATTATCAAACCTGAGTAGGATAGCAAAAATGCCCAAATTTGTAATCAGCTGGTCAAAAGTGAGGGTCGCCTCAGGATCCCGGAACTTGGAGCTAGTGTCTGGAATGAGGGCAGTCTTGTGGAAAACTTTGCCCATAACCTGTACAGTTTGACCGAACTCCGAGTAGTTGGTATCAGCACTCATTGCACTGAGTCATATGGTAAGTAGAGTCTTGACTGAGGCGCTGCCCAGTCTCCACAGTGACATACCATTCTGCATTCCCATCAGTAGCACATGAAAGTACCAGTTGCATCTCACAAACATTTGGCACTGCCAGAAGTTTTCTAGCCATTCGTTTTGGTTTTTCTTCTAACCAGCTGAGCTAACCAGCTATTTTTTAGCCATTCTAATAGGTGTGTAATGGTATTTGTTTTGCTAATATTTTGCCTAGAACTTTTCCATCTATATTCAGAGCGATACTGGTCTGAAATTTTCTGTCTTCATCTGATTTGGTGTCAGAGTAATGCTGACCTCATAAAGTGAGTGTTCTGTTTTCTGGAAAAGAAGGCGTAGATTTGGTGTTATTTATTATTATTATTTTTTTTTACCTCAGCTCACTGCAACCTCCACCTCCCAGGTTCAAGCGATTCTCCTGTCTCAGCATCCCAAGTAGCTGGGATTACAGGCACCTGCCACCACATCCAGCTAATTTTTGTATTTTTAGTAGAGACAAGGTTTCACCATGTTGGCCAGGCTGGTCTTGAACTCCTGACCTCAGGTGATCCACCCA
>NW_012102032.1:3091366-3102017 GCF_000951045.1 Mandrillus leucophaeus
AGCGATTCTCCTGCCTTAGCCTCCCAAATAGCTGGGACTACAGGCTTGCACCACCATGCCTGGCTAATTTTTGTATTTTCAGTAAAGATGGGGTTTCTCCATGTTGACCAGGCTGGACTTGAACTCCAGACCTCAGGCGATCCTCCTGCCTTGGCCTCCCAAAACCTTAATTTTTTAAAGTTCTCTCTCACTTCCAAAATCTGTTACCTGAGTCTGGTTCTGATGATTGTTTCATGTCTTCAGAATGTTTTCTTCGTGGCTTTTCATATAGCTCTATATATTTTGTTAAAAGCGACACATCTCACATAGGACAAGATACTTTGGTGAATAGTGTCTACACCTGAAAGTGAGGAGGCCTTTCCTGCTGCCAAGACCTTTGTTGCAGAGGTTGAATTAGTGTATTATGGCTGGTGGAAAAGTAATTGCGGTTTTTGCATTTTTTAATGGCAAGAACCAAAATTACTTTTGTGCCAACCTAATAGTAGTTAGGAGTTGTGCACGGTTCAAGATTGGATTTGCTGTGATTTTCCTTAGTGGTCTCGAGTTCCTGTGATGATACGTTGTATTTCTGATTGAGGTTGGATACCAGAGCACTGTGTTTCTGACCCTGAGTTTCCAGGCTCAGAAGCTTTGTGCTGTGTCTCTGAGAGGGTCTCTCTCTGTGCTTCCGTTGCTCTGCTGTCCTCCTCCTGGAAATACTCTGCTGTTACTTGAAGTGTAACGGGGGCTGGGGAGGGGCTGGCGTTCTTGGATTAAGTTGCAGTTTTAGGCACTGTGTCCTTAGGTTTGGGAGGGTCTCCGCTTACTTGCCCCCTCCCAGCTAATTACTGCCCCAGCCACGCATCCTCCAGATGAGGTGTGTCCTCACCATCACCACCAGTGGTATTTCTGCCCCCTCCGCCGGGATGGGGCTTTTCTTCCCTCTGCCACAGTGACTTTTCACCAGTGTCCAGACGGCAACAGTATTTGTGCCCCTTTTCCCTCATAGAATGCTTTTGTTCTGTGAGATGAGAGAAAGCGTACAGTAAGTTCCTTTACCCATGACCAAGGCCGCTGTATACTTCCCTGGGTGTGTGCGTCACAGCTGACACTTCTTAGGGCTCTTTCCAGTGTTTTCTCTGAGCCCCTGGTAGAGATTGTGAAGAAAAAGCCTGGAAGATAGGGCGACTCCCTCAGTTTCTGCAGGCCCCTGAGTCTTCACACTCTTGCAGCCCATATTCTGCCTTCACTAATCATCACTTTTAGGAAGGCTGTTCTTTTCAGTGTCTGTTTACAATGACCCTACCGAAACTAGTGCTAATGTCTTCTCTCCCCTTGCAGGCAACTGCCCCTCTCCGTTTGGGGCCATTTGGTTACTCTGCAACCTCAACTTTCCAATGGATTCGAAAAAAATGTCCTAATTTATAGTTCATCTGGCTTATTTGCATTGTAAGAGTGGAAGAAATGCTCCTTCTACCCCTACATCCCAGAGTGGAAGCTGGAAGTGCTGTGATATATATATATATATATATATATGTAAAATACACATTTTATTGAATGTAAAACATGAGTGTAATTAATTCTAAAATCAGAATTCAGAAAATCATGAGCCATTTTTAATTTTTTATCTAAATTTTTTAATGTTTAAATTATAAAGGTGATAAGATGAGAGAAATTTGGGAAATAGAAAACCCCAAGAGCTATTTTCTTTTTTGCATATTCATTTGAATCTTTATGTGGTACTATTTTTAGATTTCTCCTCATTCTACCTCTCATTCTCACATCTACCAATACATGCCTTCATAGTCTAGATTTATAGAAGTTTTAGAACCCTGCCTAGGGATGCTTAAGAGCAGATGATAAGATTAACCACAGTGTAGTTTGGGACATCAACTGTATGGGCTGCTCTCTTTCTAAAATCCTTTTCTCTGGCTGGCATGTTGACCAGGAGTCTCCCTTCCCGCTCTGCCGACCCTGCTGGCCAGAGTCCTTGCCGGAGACCTTCAGGTCAGTCAGTGTCTCCTGGTGTGCATTTGGGAAAGACTGCTCCATAGGCTCACCTCCCACTGGGTTTCATTTGACCTGGTGAGCCCGTAGCAATTCGATTTGGCTTAACTGGCCACCCCTAATCCTGCAGCTGTCATACTACTCAATGTAATGACTAGCAGGGACAACTTTTTCATCTTTAGTTAAACTCCAGTTACTCATTGGAAAATGGCTTCTCCAAATGTGTATCATTCTTGACAGTTTTTCACATTTGTTTCCCTGGTCCTAAAGCAAGATTATAAAAATCAAATAGAACCTGTGTGTGAGGGCCCTTGTTTGCACAATGAGGAGAGGACACCCCTCATCTGGAGGTTGCACGACTGGGGCAGCATGCTACAGCTCAGCATAAGAGGCGAGGCAGGCTCAACCAACTGCCCAGGGAAGAGCGCTTCTTCCTAAAGCCAACAGTTGGGGCTCTCAGAAAAGAATGTGACATTTGAAATGTAAATAAGGGATCTTCCATAAGGTTATTCCTAGGCCAAGCAAAGGGAGGTTCCCTAAAGCATAACAGAAAAAGTGTTCTTTACTAATTGCTGTTAAGATGACAGATGGGGCCGGGCATGGTGGCTCATGCCTGTAAATCCCAGCACTTTGGGAGGCCAAGGCAGGCAGATCACTTGAGGTCAGGTGTTCAAGACAAGTCTGGCCAACATGGCAAAACCCGGTCTCTACTAAAAATACAAAAGCCAGGCGTGGTAGCCCGCGCCTGTAATCCCAGCATCTTGGGAGACTGAGGCACAAGAATTGCTTGAACCTGGGAGGCAGAGGTTGCAGTGAGCTGAGATTGCACCACTGCACTCTAGCCAGGGTGACAGAGCAGGACTTTTGTCTCAAAAAAAAAAAAAAAAAAAAAACAGATGGAACCTTGCAATGATAAAGAAAATGATGCACTTTGGGAGGCCAAGGTGGGAGGGTGGATCACCTGAAGTCAGGAGTTCGACACCAGCCTGGCCAACATGGTGAAAACCCCGTCTCTACTGTGAGCTGGGCGTGGTGGTGGCGCCTGTAATCCCAGATACTTGGGAGACTGAGGCAGGAAAATCGCTTGAACCTGGGAGGCGGAGGTTGTGGTGAGCCAAGATCACATCACTGCACTTCAGCCTGGGTGACAGAGTGAAACTCCATCTCAAAAGAAGGAAAGGAAAGGAAATGATGCACACTGACAGCAACCGGGGGCGGGTGTGGGGGAAATGCTCAGTTATGCAGCTTGTCAGCACAGACAGTCATTTCTGATAATTTGGTAACTTGGGTTTTCTATGATGTTCAAATGATTTTACCGTACCTAGTAGTTCCCTTCTGTCTTGCTGTGTGCTGCTGCTTCAGAAAGAGGTGTTCCTTTTGATCTAAGTAATACTATATTTTAGGGAATTTTTTCAAATGTAACACTTATTAATCAAAATGTTCTTTTTCTGTCATTCCCTGCTTTAGTAAACCCCTTCAAATATGTCATTCTTTCAAAACTTCACCTTTTATTTTTTCCTCAATTGTTGCTTCATTTGGTTCTATATAAAGTCATGCCAAGGACTAAATGAATTTAGGGAATTAGGAATTGAAGATTTTTGAAACTATGTAAAATTAATTGTAAAGGCCTTACTGGTAGAGAGGAGGAGAACAGTGCAGTGTATTGACAAGGTCGACTTGTTTGTAAGGTCAGTTCCCTCCCTTCAGATGCAGGTGTCGTAAATGACTTCCCTTCCCCACATTCTCCTTTTTGACTCTATCTCCTTTGCTCACCCATCAGCAATCCTTGGGAGGCTTTCCACCACAGCTCACCTGATTATTTCCTTACTTTCTTCTAGCTTGAAACTCAAAGAGGCTATGCGAAAGGGGAAAGCTTGGTTAGATGCAGAGTTCTAAGAATGAAGTAGTTGGGAGATTTGATGACCCACCGCTTAGTCCTTGGCAGGTCCAGTTCCTCTTCTCTTTTAGGATTCTAACACCACTCCCTCTCCTCGCATTTCAGCTAATGAAGAGAACATGTATAAGGCTAAATACCTCTCTTCTGGGGTAAAATAATGTTACAGCAGCATTTAGCAAATCTTTTTAAATGTTCCAAGCTTCCAAGCTTAAGAAAACGTCCATCCAAGGATTTTATTTCCCAGTTCTGAAGGAATCTGCACAAATTTAAACACTAAATAACTTACCTTTCCTTTAAATAAAAAGACAAATGACTAGTGGTTTTAAATTGCTGGGTTTTATTAAGATAATTGGCAAAATTTCAACATACTTCTTACCTGAATGAACAGTTTTAATAAAATATGAAGGATCACTCATGACTACAACTGAACTCAAAAGTGAGCTGTAGAGCAGATCTGTGAATTGATAAATTTACTTGGTAAGAAATAATTCACTTCATTCGCTTCACTCCATAGAGAATTCTTTGCAGAGAAATGTTATGAACAAGAGAACAAAGCCTGTCTCTCACCAAAGAGCACCTAGAGTAAGAGTTTACAATGATGTATCTGGATTATCTACTTCATCAAAGTTTATTTCCTTTTCAAAAACAACTGCTGTGTCAGTCTGGAGTTCCCTGTCCTATTTCATGTTTTCTAATTAGTACAATAAATAGTCTTCAAAATAGAAGATAAAATGCTGCTACGGGAAGTAACAATTGTTTTTCAACACCATACCATTTGTCTGGAAAATCATTGTGTTATAATACTGGCAGTATCTTACTTTGTTTTGCAAGAGACATTTAAGCTATTTGCAGATCAGAATAGAAGAGTGGGCATTTGTCCTTTAACATCACGTGATTTTCAAAGGTGAAAAAAATTTCTTTTGCTAACGTACGATTCAAAGAAAAATGGTATCAAAGTATGGACAAAACTATAGTATTCCCTTTTATAGTCTTGCTTAGTTAAGAATGTTCACTGAGTGAATAAATTAGGTTTAAAAATTAAAACAATAATTTAGATCATTTTCCCACAAAGCCTTAGCAAGGATTTGATGGGGAAGGAAGTACTTGAACCATAGCAGTTTTATCTGTAAACACTGAACTTGACCATGCATCATTTTCATCTGCCCACTGGATGTTGCACTTCTCATGGCACAGTGTTCAACAGTGGAGTGTGGTTGTCATGAAAATGCAGTATTGACACTATACCACTATAAATGTGGTCAAAATTAGACTCAGTGTTGACATTGACATTGTTGCCATCGTCCTTGGAAAAGGTGTTACTTTCAAGGAGCCTCCTAAATGCAACAGTAACTTTAATCGTAATAATTCAAGGACAATGGATGGCACTTCTAGGTAAAGAAAAGGTATATACATAAGAGTTTCTACCCATCCTCTTTAGAACAGACCTAAATGGGATTAGTAGCCCCAGTGTGTGTTGCTGTAATGTTGCCTAACCTCATATCCCTCAGAAGTACACATCTAGAAATTGAACAAAGGAAACCTTTAAATTGGGGACCGAGTCCCTTTGAAACTCACAGTGAATGTACAAGGAGTTTGTAATGACTTCAGTTGGTGACCTGAAGTCTGTTTCCCTAACCAGTACTACACTCTTGTTTGGATTTATTTTACTATTTCCTATTCTAACAAAACTTGTTTAGCAGGCAAACAGATTGATGCAGACCATGTTAAATTGAAAAAGTGATACTGCCACTCTTCAAGGATTGAGTGTAGAACTTTCACCACCACTAAATTACACAATGAATAAAAATACAAAACACATAATTCACAGACTATACCTCAGCATTAACAGTTTATATATATTATATAGATACTTTTATATCTGTCTAATATTTTTACAATCACCAGATACACCATCATTAAATACAAGTTACAGAAATATGTAGATACCATTAGAGGGTTACTTATTGCTTACGTCAGCAAGCAGCAAATAAGGGCACAGGATTTGAACTGAAGGGAACTACTTCCTATCACCAGTGGCGTTAAGATACAACACTGCATTTCACAAAGCACTGCTTTTTATCTAGTTTGTAGAACCAAGAGCAGCATATATCAGACCAATAACCACTATTTTAGTATTATAGAATTTTAAAGGATTTACCTTACAAATGGTACCTAACTACTCTATAAATATGCATGTTGTGAACAAATGAATAGTTGCTATTTTTTACAATATTGGTTTATAACGACCACACTAGAACTACTTTGCTTTATTTTCTAGAGAGCTAATGGCACGAGAAATGAGTTAACACTGCTGTGTAGTCGGACCTACAAAATCCACACCCTTAAAAATGGGTCTGTGTTTGTCCCAGTTTTACCCAGCCATTTTTTTTCCCCACTGAGAAAGCCTAGCATGTGAAACTTTTCCCCTTTACCTTCTTTATTCTGATCAAAAGCATTACCAATAGACAACAATAGAAATTTTAAAAAGCTTTTTTATTTTACTTCACTAAGCACTTTGGACTATAATGTGTACCAATAGTCTGCTGCCTCTGTTTTCTTGTTTTCTTAGATAATTTGATTTGAAACTGACACTGCACCTGATGGGTTAACAAGATCTAGGCTTCAGAAAATGACAGCTATGAGTGAGGACCATGTGTGGGGCAAAGCCTCAGAATGATGAAGGTTCCAGTGCTATAGTTGGGGCCATGTTGACTCCTTTTCAACCATTTGTCACAGACTTGAGAAGAAGAAATAACTTCAAAATCAAGAGAAAACAAATACTGAAAGTCTCTACTTACATCCAAATTTTTAAAAATAAAATCTGTAGATTAACAATGTGATCATTGCTAAAGTGAAACTGTTTTTGTCTATTTGATATAGCTCTACTGGTACCCAAAATATGCCAGTCATCTATGTCTTTAAAATTCAGGGATTTTAGTTCTGTTATGGGCCTGGGGAGCGTGTCCTATCCTATAAACGCATGATTAGGTGGGGGACACTTCTTAGCGAGAGCACTCACTCTTGTGAGTGAGCACTCCAGAGGTGCCACCCGTGGGCATTGGCCGGGCTGGTCTGCAGTTGACTAGGGCAGGGTAACACCAAGACATTTGTGACTCTCAGAGGATCAGAGGCTGCTTCACTGAATGAATGAATCTTGATAGTTTATTTGTTGTCTTTAGTTGACAACATGCTTCTAGCTTGAAACTGCAGAAGTAGCAAAAAGACAGTTTCAAAATATCAAATACAATATTGAAATGAGAAGCACGTGTCCTCTCTCTGCGGTCTGAAGCTACATGTAAGCAGGACACTGATGTGTCTTCCAGTTACAACTAAACAGACCTGGCTGTCAGTCATCTGCATTCTCAGTGGCTTCTGGGCTCACTTTAGGCAATACTTTCAGCCTCCTCCATGCCGATTACTTCACTCCCTTGGGGGAAATACTTTTAGAGAAGATAAAAGTAGCATTTCTCATTCTCTAAAATCACTTTTTATTTTATAGTGCTACATGCCTTTGCTGTCTGAACTAAAAAAAGTCAAAATACAGAAATGCTTTTGATTTTCTTTGTAAATGGCATTTTGACTCTATAGTGTATTTGTACCTGGCATCATCTCCGTTAAATCAGTTTTATTCCTGAGATGAGGGTACAGTGGAAAACATATTAGCATCATAGATTAAAACCAGTTGACAGAGGTCTCCTAAAATGCTAAATAATAAAAATTCCACCAAAAGCACCATAACAGGTTATGAAACTCCCAAGTAACTACAGCCCTAGGAAATATTTTTTAATTAAAAAAAAGTTCATAGTCTTTTATGTTACAGGAAAAAAATCCATAAATCTTTCTGACTATAAACCGCCTCACAAGTCTGAGAATATGACACTTTTACACTGATTTACCACTTTCATTATTGTCAGTTAAAATCCATATGGCTTTTAGTCTTTTACCTACCCAAAAAGGTTAGGGGGCAGGGGGTTCCTTCATAGTGCCCAGGATTTTGAGGGACATTTCCCAACCAAATTTAATTTAGCATTAAATTTTCCATAGACATATTAGGCATATCAGACCAGATTTCAACCACATTGAGATTTCAACACTGTATATCCTGACTGAAATCACTAACTCGAAAGCCTCCACTAGTGACATGAAGGGATGGTGGGAAGGGGGTTGTATATAGGTGTCGAGACACATCACAGGGACCAGTTGTGTAATTTTGCAAGTGAAACTGCCAATACTTTTTTTTAGATTGAAAACACTGTACTTTGAGTTTCCTAGAGATCTATTTACATTGAAGAATTGAGCCATCCATGGATTCATAATGAAGCACATATGTTTTAGAAATGTCTACCTTGTTTCTACTCTGATAGTGGTGTTTTTATTGGGGGAGAGCTAGCTAACCTACTTGAAAGAAAAATTACTCTATTTTATAGCTCCAAGGAAGATCTGGGCATGGAATATCATGAGTCTTTCTGAGCTTCCTCATGTTTTCACTGTACCCTTTCCAACTATTTTGCCTCCATGGCAGAGAACTTCTTATCCTATTTCTCTTCCCACTTCCAGTAAGTGAGGACAGGCTAGTGCCTATTTTGTGGGAAGGCTCTTGAGCAGAGAGAAATGAATAAAACTTTGGATTAAACCTGAATCTGTGCCACTTCTTTGAGTAGTGGTGGCGTAAATGAGACAATCTAGAAACTCTGTTTCCCAGGAATTTGAACTGTTCATTTTCCAACCCTGAACAGACAAGAGACAAGCTCTCCATTCTGTATATCTGCTCCCCTGTTGAACCCAAATTGAAAGCAGCGGGAAACTCTCCAGCACCACTCCATTCAGGCAATGATGACTGAACTGATTTTTTCTCCATCATTAACTCATTAATAAGATTGGCTTTCTTTGGTGCACCAGGACCAAACATTTCAACTGGTGGCAAAAACTGGGCACTGTGAGGTTTGCTTGCTTCTATTTGTGTGAGATCTAGGTAGCCTGGGTCTTCCAGCACGTTGATTTGGGACCCTGGGCTCAGACTAGTTCTATCAGTGAATGAATCCACACGCCCATCATAGCCTAGATCGGCTGGTGCTGAGCACTGGTGCTGAGGCCAAGGGCGTTTGCACTCTCCATGATTCTCCTTATCATCCCCACCATCTTCTTGCCCTCCTTGAAAAGAGTTCTCTGTCCAATCTGATTCCTCACTAACATTTACAGCTTTGTTCATGTCCCTCAGGAATACCACAATAACCGTGATGTTATCACTTGACCCAGCATCACGAGCTGATGCCACTAACTTGTGGGCAACCATGCTGCTGTCTCCGTTATTCTCTTTCAGGTGGTCGGACACAACTTTCACTGCCTCATCAGGGTTCACGGTGTCATAGAAGCCATCACAGGCCAGAATGAGGTAGTCTTCGGTCCCATCCAGAACAGTGGAGGCAGAATCTGCATCCCCACAGATATATGGCTTATGTTCAGCATCTCCTGCGGGAAGCAGAGTGTAGGAGCATCATTAGCCTTTGCTTTACCTTGCATGCTAAGAATGTTTATGACCAATGCCATGACTCTGATCACAACTTACTGGATTGTGAACTGAATTGACTGGAAAGAATTTATAAAATAGTTTTTGACAAAATACTTAAATTCTCTGGTAATCAGATCTGCTTACTCCTTACTCCCAGTTAAATAATTGCTAAGTTACTGGGCATAAGTCCTTACCTAGCTTAGACTCTGAATCTGCACCTCTGGCTATGATTTAGGCTTAGCTGAGTGTAACAACAATGTCAGATCTAAGTTTGTTGCTGTACTGAAAAATTCAGTACACTATGTAGGAAAACATGGTTGATTTAGTGGATATGTTCTTTTGCAGGTGGTTTTGATTTAGTTGAAATTTGAAAACAAGTCCACATTGAAAGAAACAAACCAAAGCTCTGATCATTCTCTTCATTAAATCATTTTTGTTCTATTCTTGTTTAGAAATCAATAAATAGCTTCATGCTGCGAGCACAAAGGAAGGTTTGAGTTACACGAGATTATATAAATCAAGTCTTAACTCCCTTAAGCCAGGAAGAGTTTTGTGGCTGACCAAGGCCTCACACATGGGAGCTGAATGCAGTTTTCCTGATTCCCAACCCACTTGGCTTTCTATTTTTTAATGGTGCTTTTACCCATAACTTCTAAAGAACAGACAAAATGTATGACCATTTTTTCTCTTATATTTAGAGATTGCCATATTCTTCATCTGGCTCTGATCATCACCCCACTTCTGTCTTTACTGTTATTGTACATTTCCCCGCTTATCAACAACTGTGAGAATTCAAGGTCTTTCTGGGCCTTTCTGTCTTCCTTTTCTTGCTTAGCTCGTCCTGTCACAGAATGACATCTGAGCTGGTCCTGAAGGGTAAGTTAGTTGTCACCAGGCAGAGAAGTTGTCTCAATTGAGGGAACAGGATAAGCAAAGGCAGAGGTAACTGTTAGGGAGTATTGTGCAGTTGGAGAGTAGGGTGCTTGGGGTAGGAGCGAGACTGCAGACCTTGGGCCCACACTAAACTAAGTTTCTATCACCAGACTACTGAGATAATTGATCATTTAGGATTTTCACATCCACAGCACTTCCAAATCTATTCCTTGTTTACATTGATTACATTCCTTTAGGTACTTTGTGAGAGCATAGCCAAAGGGTCCTTAGCCTATGAGGTAACTAAATAGCTTATGACTACAACAAGGGACTCTCATTCACTTTTTTTTTTTTTTTGAGGCAGGGTCTTACTCTGTCACCCAGGC
>NW_012102032.1:3102618-3110876 GCF_000951045.1 Mandrillus leucophaeus
AACTGAACTCCAGATATTTACAAAGGGCTTTACTGTACAGCAGTGGCATACTGCTTAGTGGTTAACGACACCAGCACTAGAGTCAGACTGCCTGGTCCAAATCCTAGCTCTTCTATTTGTCACCTACACAACTCTCATCAATTACTATCCTTTCCATTGCACTAAAACCAAACTTTTTGACTCAGGGAAGATTAAAATGAAGATAAACTCACTTGAGTGATCTGACTATATTTTCATTATTTCTAGTATCTGGTATGGGTTCTCTGACCCAAGAAAGTTGGCCAGGCGCAGTGGCTCACGCCTGTAATCCCAGCACTTTGGGAGGCCAAGGCGGGAGGATACTTGAGGTTGGGAGTCCGAAGCCAGTCTGGCCATCATGGTGAAACCTTGTCTCTACTAAAAATACAAAAATTAGCCAGGCCTGGTGGCGTGCATGTGAAGTCCCAACTACTCAAGAGGCTGAGGCAAGAGAATCGTTTGAACCCAGGAGGCAGAGGTTGCAGTGAGCCCAGATTGCGCCATTGCACTCCAGCCTGGACGACAGAGGGAGACTGTCTCAAATTAAAAAAAAAAGTTTCTTTCCAACATTTTACATTTCTGTTTAATCCTCAAATAGGCTAGAAAGCTCATTAGGAACTCTATGGATAACTCTGCTAGAACCAGTGTGGGCACATGCCCTATCCAGCAGGTTGCGTGATTAGATACACAGAGCAACAAATAATTACTTAATATAATTACCTGGGTTAGTATATCTATGAGATAAGAAATTAGTCTTCGATGTTATAAACGTTCATTTCACTCCTTCCATTCACAAACATATAACCCTCTCATCTTACTCATATCTAGGCTCTTCTCCATTCATTCATTCATTATTTTTATTTTTTTATTTTGAGACGAAGTCTCGCTCTGTCAGCCAGGCTGGAATGCAGTGGTGCAATCTCAGCTCACTGCAACCTCCACCTCCTGGATTCAAGTGATTCTCCTGCCTCAGCCTCCCAAGTAGCTGGGATTACAGGCACGCACCACCATGCCCAGCTAATTTTTGTATTTTTAGTAGACACGGGGTTTCACCATGTTGGTCAGGCTCCTGACCTTGTGATCTGTCCGCCTCGGCCTCCCAAAGTGCTGGGATTAGAGGCATGAGCCACCGTGCCCAGCCCTCATTGATTATTTCTTACAGGAGTCAAGACCATCTTTCCAAGGCCGGGCGCGGTGGCTCAAGCCTGTAATCCCAGCACTTTGGGAGGCCGAGACGGGCGGATCACGAGGTGAGGAGATCGAGACCATCCTGGCTAACACGGTGAAACCCCGTCTCTACTAAAAATACAAAAAACTAGCCAGGCGCGGTGGCGGGCGCCTGTAGTCCCAGCTACTCGGGAGGCTGAGGCAGGAGAATGGCGTAAACCCGGGAGGCGGAGCTTGCAGTGAGCTGAGATCCGGCCACTGCACTCCAGCCTGGGCGACAGAGCCAGACTCCGTCTCAAAAAAAAAAAAAAAAAAAAAAAACCATCTTTCCCAAGCATGCTTTTGATTTAGTCAACTTCACTTCTATGCTATGGTGCCTCCATAGCCTGTTAGAGCTCATCAAAACTCAATCTATTTAAGCAGAAAATGCAAAAATTTAAAAGAGATATTTAAAAATAAATAAATAAAATCCAACATGGATTCAGTGTCCTTCATCAATTTACTAAAGTTCCCATCCCCTACTCTACCTGACTATATGATTATCATCATTATTATTTTCTGAATTCCACCTCTAAAAATAAATGTGATCTGAGTCACACTGTTCCCAAAAATCTTGTTTTAGTGCTTCAATTAAAAGACTACTGCAACTGTTAGTTTGGAACAGAACATACAAAGATTTGCACAGAGAAAATGTTGCCAAAGTTCTGGCTTTTCACCTGCTCTACTGTTGGGTGTCACATTCATGACATTTCGCCCCCAAATTTGGTAGGAGGGCATGAATATCCATTTCATGGTAGAAATGGCAACATCCTTTTGTCTTCAGCCTCCTCTCTCCATATGTTAGGAAACATATCATGCTGCTGTCAACTTTGGATCATAAGTCTGAAGGGCTCATGGGGAGAAACTGTTGAAAATCTTTTCATTTTTTAAGTATCATTTATTTCCTGAGTAGAGCTGAACTCTGCCCAGGAGTCCTTTTTCTCGTCCTTTTGCAGCCCCCTATTTTATTCCATGTGGTTTCCAATTCTTTCTCAAATTCTTCAACTTCCTCATCCACTTAAGCTACTGTTTTTTGGTAAATGGCCTAATTTCCTACTTCAAAGACAAGTTGATCGGCTTGAATTTTCTCAATTCCCCTCCCACTCCTGCCACACACACTCTCTTTGTTTAATCTGTAGCGATTCCCCCATATCAGCTACCATTTTCTCGGGGTAAGCAGTGTCCTTTTCCCGTCCTAACAGTGAGCCTGTGCTGCTGGTCCTGTCTCCCTAGGACTCTAGCTTCTCTACTCTCTCGTCTTCAATTTCTCCTCTACTTGCTGTCTTCCTTTTCCTACAAACATGCTTAAATCTAAAATCTCCTCATCCTAAAAATAGAAACAATAAAAGGGAACCCTTTCCTGAATCAGCTTTTGCCTTAAACCACCACACTATTTCCTTTCTCCCCTTCACCGTCAAACTGCCCAAGAAATTAAATCTACACTTGCTCCTTTATGTTACTGCCTATTCCCGCCTGCCAGATTGTTTGTTGATTAGTAGGTTTTCCCACCTACCAATCCGTCTCATCAGTTAAATTGATACCCTCCTCCATATCCCTTTTTAGCTCTCCTCATCTCTGTAACAAACTCTATGAATGTCTCCCAGCCGCCTGTTTCTACTCTAGCCCAGCTTCCACACAAATATCTTTATAAATACAAATCTGACCCTGTGGCCCCTCTGCATATTCACCTGGTAAAGTCCAGACTACTTAGCCTTGCACATAAGGCCCTTCGCAATCTGGCAACACTGCTAATCTCTTACCACTCCCATCTCTGCTCTAACCTGTACTTGTTGTTTTTCCTAAAACATGCCATGCCCTTTCAAACCCCTGTATATTTATGCTCTCTACCTGTGTAGGGATTTCCTTCCCAGCACATTATCCTCCACATTCAACTCAAAAGTCACTCCATGTATGAAGTCTCCCTTATCCATTCTTAGATTATTTTTTATTATTAAAATAGAGATGAGGTCTCACTATGTTGCCCAGGTTGGTCTCAAAATCCCGGGCTCAAGCATTCCTCCCACCCTGGCCTCCCACAGTGCTGGCTGCCACACCCAGCCTTCTGTCTGAGATTGTCACTTATTAAGGGACATTCTTCCCATCTTTAGTTTTACCTTTTAGAAGAAGAGGCTGGTATCCTCTAGTAAGTTAGTTCTGTAACAAGCATGAAAGATGATCCTCAGTCCTCTGACAAAGACAGGTCAGATCAGGCGAAACAGGTGTTTGGTTTGAGCTGTCAACCTAATTCACTGGCCACTCAAGCACCCATATAATGATTATTAATGTAAATTGGTTCCACAAATAGTATAGTCCTCTGGTTCAGTGATTTTCAGTCAAGGATAGCATTTGATGGGTGTTGGGTCCTGTTAAACCTACAATGTGCATGATAAAGACTTTTCCCCACCAAGAATAATAATAATTCCATAGAAGGGTATATTTTAGAAATGAGAAATTTCCCCTTTTTGGCCTTATTCTAGAGTTCCTAATAAATAACTCCCTCCAGTCTAAGGTCAAGCCAATTCTCAATTTTTCAGGAGCTTTTTGTAGACTCTTTTAGCTCTCTATTTCTCTTTCAGCTTTCTGCTCATATTTGGGCCACTTCACAGCTTGCCAGCACCTTCCCAAAGAGTGGGAGGAACTCAAATCAGTGGTGAAAGCTAAATCCTTTCAGATTTTCTTCAGGTTCTGGAATTTTTTGGTGATAATTAAATTTTGAGACTAGATGTGGATTTCAACCCAGTCTAATTACTTCATTTCTTTAGGGAAGCAGAGATTAAAAGCTGCAGTATACATGTAATGTACATATCACCCATATAGATATACATATTGATTTATTCTTTTTTAAAAAAATAGGAAGTGAAGCTAAACCATGAAGCCTAAAATAATAAACCCAGGGCCCAAAGTGAGACAAAGATAGAAATAGCTTAATTCTTTGAACTAACACCCTTGCATTTTGTCCAGCCAACTTAGCTGTTTAATCTCTATGTTTTAGACTGAGTTTCATTGACTTTCCCCTTCTTTTGAAAAATTTAAGTCCCAGGGATATACGGTTCTTTGAAACCCCAGGGTTATCTGACAAATGACTGTATTCCACATACAGAAAGTAGTTTTCATATAAAAAGCACAATGTTTTTCCTATCAACTTATTCTGTTATTTATGTCATTTTAAAATTCATTGAAATAATTTAGAGGCATAAACAAAATAAATGTGGATAAAATATGGAGAAAGGCTTCCATTCTCTGGAAAATACTGATTTGACCCAAAGTGCAGTGAAATAAGAAACACTGTCATTTTTTGTTTTTAAGACAGAATCTTTCTCCCTTGGCCCAGGCTGGAGTGCAGTGGCACAATCTTGGCTCACTACAGCCTCAAACTCCTGGACTCAAGCAATCCTTCCACCTCAGCCTCCTGTGTACTAGGATTACAGGCACAAGCCACTATGCCCAGCTTTTTTTTTTTGAGATGGAGTCTCGCTGTGTCGCCCAGGCTGGGGTGCAGTGACGCGATCTCGACTCACTGCATGCTCCGCCTCCCGGGTTCACACCATTCTCCTGCCTCAGCCTCCTGAGCAGCTGGGACTACAGGCGTCCGCCACCACACCCAGCTAATGTTTTGTATTTTTAGTAGAGATGGGGTTTCACCATGTTAGCCAGGATGGTCTCCATCTCCTGACCTCATGATCTGCCCGCCTTGGCCTCCCAAAGTGCTGGGACTACAGGCGTGAGCCACTGTGCCCTGCCTTTGTTGTTGTTGTTGTTGTTGTTTTTTAAGAGATGAAGTCTTACTATGTTGCCCAGGCTGGTCTTGAACTCCTGGGCTCAAGTGGTCTGCCCGCTTCAACCTCCCACAACACTGGGATTACAGGTGTGAGCCACTGTGCCTGCCCCAACTGTAGTTTGAAGCAGATTTGTGTACTAATGTTTAAAGGCTTCCATAAAATTTAAAATGTATAGAAACTAGGAAATTCTGCATTTCTTGATATGGTTCTCTTTCTTTTTTGTTTGTTTTGTTTTGTTTTTTTTGAGACGGAGTCTCGCACTGTCACCCAGGCTGGAGTGCAATGGTGCGATCTCCACTAGCTGCAACCTCCGCCTCCCAGGTTCAAGCAATTCTCCTGCCTCAGCCTCCCAAGTAGCTGGGATTACAGGTGCCCGCCACCATGCCTGGCTCATTTTTTGTATTTTTAATAGAGACGGGGTTTCACTATGTTGGCCAGGCTGGTCTTAAACTCTTGACCTCGTGATCCACCCGCCTCGGCCTCCCAAAGTGCTGGGATTACAGGCGTGAGTCACTGCGCCTGGCAGTTCTCTTTCAATAATGGAATTTAAGTATATAAATGTACAGGTTTAACTAAATCAAACAATTAAAAGAGACATCCAATTATTATTTTAAAGAATAGTAAGCATTCTGGTAATATAAATTATCATCTCAGGTTCCCTGTATCAGAGTTAATACAGGACAATGAGCTAGAAGAGGACAGTTTGGGGAAACAAAAATTTGTTTTTCCTACCAATAGCTCTGGAGACTGACAGACTTCCATTCACCCTCCAGGCACCAAACCAGACTACGCAACCTCCAAGGGCCTCAATTCGCTGCTTTTCATCCTAAACAGCAATGCAATAAAAAGAAGCAAATAACTGGATTCAGGATTTATTCCTTTACTTCAACAGTAAACAACAGATATAATACTCATCAGCTCATGAAAAGGTTCTCCTTGTTTCTCCATTGGAGGGTGAGCACAGTTGCTGATGTAATAGCAATAACTGTAATAATTAAGGGAATCCTGGCCGGGTGCGGTGGCTTACGCCTGTAATCCCAGCACTTCAGGAGGCCGAAGCGGATGGATCACCTGAGGTCAGGAGTTCAAGATCAGCCTGGCCAACATGGTGAAGCCCCGTCTCTACTAAAAATATAAAAATTAGTCAGGCATGGTGGCGCAAGCCTGTAGTCCCAGCTACTCAGGCGGCTGAGGCAGGAGAATCACCTGAACCCAGGAGGCAGAGGTTGCAGTGAGCCAAGATCATGCCATTGCACTCCAGCCTGAGCAACAGAGCGAGACTCCGTCTCAAAAAAAATAAATAAATAGTAAGTGAATCCTAATCAATAACTAGAAAATCTAAAGTAATAACTAGAGCATGGGCTCTATTAAAACAGACCATACTTACCTCTCTGTCTGGTTTATGTGGCTTCATTAGTTCAACAGCTTGACCCTTTCTCACAAGCATAACCTGGGAATCACCCACCCAGGCCACATGTAGCATGTTGCCTCTGATGAAAGTCACCACTCCTGTGGTCCCACATCTTAAGCTCTGAAAATAGTTTAAATAAAACTAGACTCAGTGAAAAGAAATAGATACAACATTCTTATTGAGAAGCAATTTATAATTAATATAAGCTTTTCAGCTGGGAGCTATACTATTAATAATGGAATTTCACACATATACAATAATTCATTGTCTCAATGCATTTTTATATGCATGTATGTATTTATATATATATACACACATAAGTCCACCTGATCTGTGATATGCAGTGCAGGGATGATTATTAATTCTACTTTAAATACAGATAAGAAAACTATGGCAGGTTATGTGACTTGCCCAAGGGCAGGTAACTATTAGTACATAAAACAGAATTGAAATTATTTTTCCTCCCAGTCAAGCACCAAATCCTCTATACCAATCCTCAGAGTAAAAATTCTGCTCTCCATTTCATTACTGACATCGTATTTGTTCAGTGGGAGAGTTCTAGCTGTACGAAATGATATATAAAGCATGATTGGTACACAACAGATGCTCTAATCTCTGGAAATTAAGCTAAGGAGCCAAGAGACAGCTTACGTTCCCTGGAGTACTAAGATGCTTATACCTTTAAAAAATATCCTCCCGACAGTATTTTTAGAGGCCTTTGCTTTTGGAACATTGCATAAAGAACTAACAGCCTGGAATTTCACTGCAGTAGCTACCACTGTACTTAAAGCTCTTGATCCTACTATACGAAAATGACATCCCCATTTGACATGAGTCACCACCAAATGAGCATGACTTTCTGTTACTAAGGACCTGGCCTAAATTAGAACCAATGCGTCAGGGGTGGTAAAAGGCCTCTTGTATCCAATGAGAAAAACAACTTCTCATTTCCCCTATATAGGGAAAGTTTGTTATAAATCCTCACCCACCAATAAAATATCTTCCCACACAGAATGTTCAAAAACTCAGCCCCCTAGAACACATGATAAACACACTTCAGTGCATATGCCCTGGAGAGAACAGGAGGCAGGGCTGCTTCACAACAGGAATAGCTGCTTTCTTCCCAGTGGTTAGCGGCACACGGAAGCATAAGAAGGAGAAAAGGGGCTGCTGAGACAAACCTAAATTATTCAGAACTATTGACAGAACTGAGAGACGCCAGGGTCATTGACAAAACAAATGAGGTAAACATGGTCAGAAAAAAAAAACAAACAAAAAAAAACCAATTTTGAGAAGACAGAGGAAAAAGAATAGAATAGAGGATAAAGAAGACAGAGTGATTCTCTTTGTTTCATATTGGTGATTACAGGTCACCTCTCAGGGGCCCGCCGTTGTCCTCAAATCAGATAATAAAAGCCTGCAGCTTCAAGAGAGGCAGAGCCAAGCAGAACACAGGTCCTCAAGAGACTGGGAGCTCTGAGGTCAAGAGCAGCTTTATTCTCCAGCACCACCTCTTTGTGTGGACTCTACTGGTTACTGTTGGATTTGCATATTAATCCAAATTTAGGGGAGGGGAGAGATTAAGAATAATTCTCTTTCTTAATACCAAATAGGTCTGAATTATTGTTTCATTAATTCCAAGCCCCATTATTGCTTGTAGCATAACTATGCTATCAAAAAAATGGATTAAATGATTACCCTGATCTCTTCAAGCCTATTTTAAAAAGAGTTAATGTGCCGGGCGCGGTGGCTCACGCCTGTAATCCCAACACTTTGGGAGGTCGAGGCGGGTGGATCACGAGGTCAGGAGATCGAGACCATCCTGGCTAACATGGTGAAACCCT
>NW_012102032.1:3111371-3115617 GCF_000951045.1 Mandrillus leucophaeus
AGAGTCCTTGCCATTTATTCAAAGTAAAAAAACTTAGGTCTGATTAACCTTCGCAATGTAGGACATGAGCTCTGACTTTTCTCCCTTATTAAGAGAAAAATCAGCTCAAGGATCATTTAAGGATTCACCCTTTCCAAGCGAATTTTCCCTCAAGAGATACACAGCAAAACACTGCCTACCCATTTAGAACCAAATGTATGGAAGTAATCCCAGTTTCTGTTTCTTTTTTAGACCATTGTTTTATTCACCATATCCAGATCTTGTCAGCAAGAGTCTGCTTAGAGAGATGGTCCTGGTGTGAACCTGACAGGCAATGGTGAATAAAAGAAAGATGAAACTCACCTGCCAAATCCAGCAATTATTACAGAAATGAATCCAGAAAATTACAGCTTGAGAGTTTCTATACAGTACATCATTGTACCCCCTGAAACTATTCCTGAGGAGGGATTTAGAACTACAACAGAATCCAATACTATGAGTCAAGAATACAGTTTGGATAATGTCTGCCCAGAAAGAGAAAATCTAAATAGCCCTTTAACCACACAGACCAAATTGAGCTCAGCTAGTGCATTTCTAGCTGGAATTTGTGAGAAAGGGGCATACCTCCCTGGCTGCTTTCTGCACAAACCGCTCATCAGTGACCCGGAAGGCCCTGCACAGGGCCTCAGCAGGATCATGGGGGAACATCTCCTGGCGGACTAAGTTAACGTGGAGGTGAATGGAGGCATAAATAGCAGCATCTACTCCCCCATGGCCATCAAACACTGCAAAGTAAGCTTGTTCTTCCTGGTCCTGTCAATGGAAACACAGAACAGTTAAGGGAGTTGGGTACAGCATGATTCAAATGAACCAATCTCCTGGCATCATTGTTGCCCATCCTTTCTCCACTGCATTTGTCATTTGGAATAATGAGACTAAATGTTTTCCTTCTCTAACATGCCTGATCAACTGCTGAAATACCTACAATATTAGGGCATCTGTGTTTACACACCAGAACACTGGAACACGTCATGCCCAATTAGTTCAAGCTGAAGTGCCCTCTCTCCGTGAAAGTTGTTGTCTTGTACCATGGAAACCACCCACGTACATTTGCTTCAAAATTGCTGTTACAAGTTGGAGGAGGGGGAATAGGTAGGGTGTGAGAAGAAACTGAACAAAAGCAGCTCCAGATTGAGTGATTTTTTTCAAAATGAAAGTACTTGAATAGCAAAATTAGAACCTGAGAACAATAGAAAATATCTGGTCTTCCAACACAAGGCCAATTAAATTCAAGTTTAAAATATATAAAGATATGAAAGCATAAACATACTTCTAAACCATAATACCTTCCTCATAAATCATTCCCAGTCACACTGCATTCTCACCATAAATAGCACAGCATCTCTAAACTAGTTTACCAAACTTGAACCACATCAGATGCTCAAATGCCCTGTGTGGCTGACCACTTTGCCTCACCCCATGGTCTAAGATTTTAGTTTCACATTTCCTTGCAAAGGCAACTGCCAGGGGAGGATCTTCCAACTCTGTGCTTTGTCTTGACAAAAGAAGCCTAATCATAAGATTCCACATCAACAATTAAGCAGTTTGCTGCTTTATCATCTGCTCACGTGTTTAAATCTCAGATCTGTCTCACTTATAAGATCTGCGACGCACTGAACTCACACTGAGTCCTGAGCTCCCTTCAGGCAAACAGTATGTAATAATTTTCATTTGCAAGTCTTTTGACTTCTTTTTCCTAGGCTCTAAGAGCCTTAGAAGAGTCCAGGCCTGTCATTGATTCTTAAGCGAATCATGTAGTTTTCTCATCTGTTAGGCAGACGAGTTGCTGTCTCATGGGGATTTGGAAGGGCTACTAAAATAAGTATATCTGTACTTTGAAAAAGTTATTTTTATTTATTTATTTTTAGAATCAGGGTCTCACTTTGTCACTCAGGCTAGGGTAGAGTGGCATGATCACAGATCATTGTAACTTCGAATTCCTGGGCTCAAAAGATCATCCCGCCTCAGCCTCCCAAGTAGCTGGGATTACAGGCAAGAGCCACTGTGCCCGGCCGGCTGAAAAAGTTACTTTTAAAAGGGTATATTACATTCACAAAAGTATCAAATATAAATGTCCATAGAATAGTAACCAAAATATTATGAAACCTTTCTCTAACACACATATTACAATTAGTTCATTTAGCAACTTTAGTGCCATTAAGAAAGGATTAAACAACTCTCTAGAAATAATACTGGCTGGGCGCGGTGGCTCACACCTGTAATTCCAGCACTTTGGGAGGCTGAGGCGGGCAGATCACAAGATCAAGAGATCAAGACCATCCTGGCCAACATAGTGAAACCCCTTCTCTACTAAAAATACAAAAATTAGCTGGGTGTGGTGGCACACGCCTGTACTCCCAGCTACTCGGGAGGCAGGAGAATCTCTTGAACCTGGGAGGCAGAGGTTGCAGTGAGCCGAGATCGCGCCACTTCACTCTAGCCTGGTGACAGAGCAAACGAGACTCCGTCTCAAAAAAAAAAAAAAAAAAAAAAGAAAGAATCCTGACAGGTAGTATTTCTATCTCTACTAAAGCAGTACTCATTTTTAAATAATTCGAAATAGCACCAGAAGAAACAAAAGGAAGCCAAATGGATTTCTTTAAAAAATAAAAAATGTATAGCTTCTTTTTAAAAAAACAAAAAACATTCACTGATGTTTTTCCTATTACAATAATGTATGACAATTCAGACTAATAACAAAGGAAAATCACCAATAATTCCACTATACACAGATAACCAGTCTTCTCTATCTCTCTATATATACATACATATATATAAATGAAATTAGGATCAGAATGTGCATGATATTTTATAGCCTACTTTTTGTTTTCTTTTTTTTTAATTTTATATTTTATATTTTGAGACGGGGTCTCGCTCTGTCACCCAGGCTGGAGTGCGGTGGTGCGATCTCGGCTCGCTGCAAGCTCCGCCTCACAGGTTCACACCATTCTCCTGCCCCAGCTTCCCAAGTAGCTGGGACTACAGGTGCCCACCACCACGCCCGGCTAATTTTTTGTATTTTCAGTAGAGATGGGGTTTCACCGTGTTAGCCAGGATGGTCTTGATCTCCTGACCTCGTGCTCCGCCTACCTCGGCCTCCCAAAGTGCTGGGATTACAGGCGTGAGCCACCGCGCCTGGCCTGTCATTTTTATTATTGGCATTTCCTCATCTCACAAAGATTTACTTAAAGACATTGTTATAAATGGCTTAAAATATGCATCTTATATGAGCATATCATAGTTATTCCCTTTCATGATTTAGATAATTTTCAATTTATTATAAACAATGTTGTAAAAACATTTATGTCAAACAAAACATATGCCTAAGACTTTTCTGTATTTGTTTTCTCATAATAAAGAATTAAAAGTGAAATGACCAGATCAAAGAGTGTGAAAATTTATTAGGTTCTAAATATGTGTTGCCGTATTGCTCCCACAATCTGGTTTCACTATAGCAAGGTGCTCCTTTCTGAGTTAAGTCCTCTGGGTTAATTTTGAAATTAGGAGGCAAAATAGAAATCAATCAAGTCAACAAACAACAATAATGCCCTTAAATATGAGTATAATCTTCAAATAGGTATAGTGATATAAGGATTGTTTATCACACAATCCTTCTGGGTTACATTTGCATGGCCATGTTACTAGAAACAAAGACATCAGTTGATCTATCTTTATAACATAAGCACCAATTACCAACCTGCCATCATTGCTGATTAGACCTTGACAGTAAGCTAAAATTTAAATTTAGCTGCTAAATAGAGGAAATATTGTGTTTTGTATAAATTACTACATTGTAATTTTTAAGTTATGGACTGAGTGAAGAAAAGAGGCAAGTGACAGGCAAAGGAAACAAACCTACTTCTGTTTGCATTAACATAATACATTTAATAGAAAAAGAAAAAGATAACAAGAAAATAGTTATTAAGCTGCCAAGGCTCATATGGATCCAATTTGTCAGATACAGAGATTCATGAAATATAATTTCAGCTACTTTCCTATCTCAGAGACCAAGATTTTAAAAAGAAAATCACATGAAATAAACTGCATCAGTCTTAAATCTTCCTTTTGTGTTTGTGTTGCTTTAGCAACATAGTAATGTGAGAACTTAATACACCATTTGATTATACTATAGAAATAGTTTGGGTTTTTTGGTTTGGTTTTTTACAAAACAGCTTCATTGAGATGTAATTTTTTAAAATTGTTTTTT
>NW_012102032.1:3117262-3118770 GCF_000951045.1 Mandrillus leucophaeus
GCTGGTCTTGAACTCCTGACCTCAGGTGATCCACCCGCCTTGGCCTCCCAAAGTGCTGGGATTACAGGCATGAGCCACCATACTCGGCCTGTTTTTTCTGTTTGATATATTTGTTTATTAAAGTTTTAGGCCATAGTTTAAATAGTTTAGCCAATAGGTTAGCAAATGAGCTAAAACTTTTATACGACTCTAAGGAAAATGTACTTAAACTCTGTCTATGCGTGTGATCCTAGATAGAAAAAGACAGAGAGCAGCCAGAGGAGCAATACTAACAGGTCTCTTGACCCTAAGCCTACCGCTTCACCTGTGTTTACCGCTTCACCTATTGGGTAGAATTGGCAAGCTGACTTCTGAGGTAGACATGTACCCTCAGTAGATGGACAGATGTGTAAGCCTTTTAAGCAACACTGAATGATACTGAAGAGATTGTATTTCCTATCATTGAACCCTCCACTCAAGTTGTCCTCCACTTAAGTTGAGCTACGGAAATAACCAAAGAGAGATTAGGTTTTCTCAGGCCAGTATTTTAGAAGTTCCTCTTACATCTCAGGTGAAAAAAAAAAAAAAATCGAACTTAAATTTTCTTTTTACTGAACTAAATCAGATACAGCTTGACAGCCTGAGAAAATAAGTGCCAGATGGCAATGGCTACACATGCCTCCTCCAATCTAGAATACAAATCCCAAAGAAGAGAGAGACTATATGTTCTAGAACAGCCTGGGACCTGGACTACCAATTTGATTCTCAGTACTGTCTTTGCCTTAATCTGTGACTACATTTACCTCTTTTCTTATTCAAAATTATTTTTTAAATGACTGTATTAAAAAAGCTGACCTCAAGTTTTTGTCCTTTTTTTCCTCATTAACATAGCACAGGGTAGTAAATCCTGTCTTCTGGTTTTGTCTCTTTTATTTTTATTTTTTATTTTTTCTGAGATAGAGTCTTGCTCTGTGGTCCAGGCTAGAGAGCAGTGGCGCAATCTCGGCTCACTGCAATCTCCACTTCCTGGGCTCAAGCTATTCTCCTGCCTCAGCCTCTTGAGTAGCTGGGATTACAGGCCCCCACCAACACGCCTGGCTAATTTTTTAATTTTTTTTTTTTTGGACGGAGTCTCCCTCCATCACCCAGGCTGGAGTGCAGTGGCGGGATCTTGGCTCACTGTAAGCTCTGCCTCCCGGGTTCACGCCATTCTCCTGCCTCAGCCTCCCAAGTAGCTGGGACTACAGGCGCCCGCCACCACGCCCGGCTAATACTTTGCATTTTTTAGTAGAGACAGGTTTTCACCATGTTGGCTAGGATGGTCTCCAACTGGCTGGCCTTGAACTCCTGACCTCGTGATCCACCCACCTCAGCCTCCCAAAGTGCTAGGATTACAGGTGTGAGCCACTGCACCTGGCCAATTTTTTTTTTTTTTTTTTTTTTGAGACAGAGTTTCACTCTTGTCACCTAGGCTGGAGTGCAATGGCACATTCTCAGCTCCCTGCAACCTCCGCCTCTCAGGTTCAAGC
>NW_012102032.1:3119115-3121527 GCF_000951045.1 Mandrillus leucophaeus
GCCATTCTCCTGCCTCAGCCTCCCAAGTAGCTGGGACTACAGGCGCCCGCCACCTCACCTGGCTAGTTTTTTGTATTTTTTTTGGTAGAGACGGGGTTTCACCATGTTAGCCAGGATGGTCTCGATCTCCTGACCTCGTGATCCGCCCGTCTCGGCCTCCCAAAGTGTAGGGATTACAGACTTGAGCCACCACGCCCAGCCTTTTTTTTTTTTTTTTAAATAAGAGGGTCTCTCTCTGTTGCCTAGGCTGGAGTGGGGTGATGCAATCACAGCTCACTGCAGCCTCAAATTCCCGGGATCAAGCAATCCTTCTGCTTCAGCCTCTCAAGTAGCTGGGATCACAGGTACATGCCGCCATGCCTGGCTAATTTAAAAATAAACAAACAAACTTTTTTTTTGTTAAGATGGGGGTCTTACTATATTGCTCAGGCTCATCTCAAACTCCTGGTCTCAAGTGATCCTCCCACCTTGGCCTCCCAAAGTACTGGGATTACAGGCATGAGCTACCATGCCTGTCCCTACTGTTAGCATTTTTATATAACTGAAAACCAAGGGTGAATTTAAAAGAGAAAAGATAAAGAGCAAAGACAGCCTGTGGAGGTATATACAAGAAGGAAATTGAGGTCAATAGACAATCCAATATTTTGATTGTTTTAAGCAACTACAAGTTTTATTTAAGCACTAGCTTGCCAGAGACTATTTTTTCCAGCCAGCAATTACTTGCTTGTATGACTGCAACCTATCTGGTCTCTGCAGCAGTATAGGGCCCCAGATGCAGACCCTGAGATGGACATGTCCTCATCTGACATAGCTATTAACAGAGGATTACAAAACAATCAAGTGAATTTAGAAATTTTGAGGGAGAATGGGGTAGGGTGAAACAACATATTAACTATCAGGATAGTTCCCAGATAACAATATAAATTATTATATCATTCTTTGGCTTGTATATTACTCTTATATAGATCTGTATTGTCAAGTACAGTACCTACTAACTACATGCGGTTATTTACATTTCTTTTTTTTTTTTGAGATGGAGTTTCACTCTTGTTGCCCAGGCTGGAGTGCAATGGCATGATCTCAGCTCACCGCAACCTCCGCCTCCCAGGTTCAAGCAGTTCTCCAGCCTCAGCCTCCCAAATAGCTGGCATTACAGCCCAGCTAATTTTATATTTTTAGTAGAGATGGGGTTTCTCCATGTTAGTCAGGCTGGTCTCAAAATCCTGACCTCAGGTGATCTATCTGCCTTGGCCTCCCAAAGTGCTGGGATTACAGGTGTGAGCCACCGTGCCCAGCCATGGTTATTTAAATTAATCAGTAGGGTGCAGCGGTCCCAATGTGCCAACAGCTCCAGCTACCTGGGAGGCTGAGGTGGGAGAATTGCTTGAGCCCAGGAGTTTGAGGCTATAGGATGACATGATAGCTCCTGTGAATAGCCACTGCACTCCGGCCTGGCCAACATAGCAAGACCCCATCTCTTAAAAAGTAAGTTAAAATTAAATAAAATTTAAAATTCAGTTTTTCGGTCACATTAGCTCTATTTCAATTGCTTGATAACCACATGTGGCTAATGGCTCCTACATAGGGCAACACAGGCAGGGAACATTTCCATCATTGCACTGTCTATTGGACAGAGCTGGTATAGACAGATTAAACTGATTAGAGGAAGTAATATCAGTTTCCTCTAACATTTGGTAAATCACTAGATCTGTTCATACCACTCCCAGTTGCTCCTTCCCCTGTGTCCCCATTATACTTTGTTCACGCTGTCTATTAAAGCTCTTAACCACTTTTGGTAATAATAAATAACATTTATTGAGTATCTGCTACATTCCATGCCTCTAGAACATTTCACAAATAGGTAACATCATTCTCAATCCTAGGTTTATCTGACTCAAAAGTCCATGTTCTTCATCTCCAAATTAGACTGCAGATAGCGACTGTCTTAATTGCCCTTGACAAGCCATAATATAGTACCTAGCAGACAGCAGGGTATACATTAGATGTTTGTTGAAAAAATAAATATGCAAACTGTCACATAAATTGAATAATCATTAAAATATTAAACATTTATATGCTTCTTGATTGTGTTCTGCTTCACTCATCTCAGCATCTATTTCTATAATGCTACCATTCTCTTTAAGTTACCATAACTTTAAAATTTTTTAATATCAGGATGTCTAGTTTTCCTATCTATTACTCTTAAAGGATGTCACTTGGTTTTTGTTTATTTTTCCAGGTGAACTTTCTAAACATTTTGACAAGTTTGGTCAGAAAAACCTGTTGCTATTGTGTTTGGGATCACATTAAATTTATTTATTTATTTATTTATTTATTTTGAGACGGAGTCTCGCTCTGTCGCCCAGGCTGGAGTGCAGTGGCCGGATCTCAGCTCACTGCAAGCTCCGCCTC
>NW_012102032.1:3121881-3124476 GCF_000951045.1 Mandrillus leucophaeus
AAGAGACAGTCTCACTATGTCTGTCACCCAGGCTGGTCTCAAACTCCTGGTCTCAAGCAATCCTCCTGCATCAGCCTTCCAAAGTGCTAGGATTATAGGCGTGAGCTACCGCACCCAGCCTAATCGTTTTCTTTTTTGCTTATATGTTTATAGAATAGCTCTGGAAAGTGACACAAAAGACTACCTTGCCTCCATGGAAGGGAACTGAGTACCTGGGAGGCAAGGATAAGAGAGACATTTTTATTTTCCCAGTTTTGAACCATGTGAATGCATTACCTATTCAAAAGAACATAAAATAGTTCCTTTTCTGTTGCAAATTTGTGCCACTTTGCATTTAGCGCTACTCTAATCTACCAAAGATACAATTAGAAATATATCAGAAGTTTTCCTTTTCTAACAGGACCATGAAGGTGTTTGTTTTGTCTTTAAAATCTCACTGACTCTCCGGAAGTGCCCTTTACCTCTAGGTTGAAGAGCATATTAAAGTCAGGAATGCAGACATGTTTGTCCTCCATTTTCCTGCGCATGTTTTTGATGGCATGGATTGATGTCTCATAATAAAGCTGGGGTCTCCTGCGGAGGGGGAAGTCTTTCACCCAGCTGCAGCAAATCTCGTGTAGTTTGCTGAAGACAGAACGGGCCAATTTCACTGTCTCAATCTCTGTGAAAGAAACACAGAAACCCCCAATGAAGAGCCTTGTAAAACTGCTTTTCACTTCTCTGCTTGGTAAAGACAGAAGTAGGTCACCTTAGTCAAGTTCCTCCTTAATAGAAGAAATTCATCCTTCTCAAGAAAAATGAAATGCTGCTTCTGAAGAGAGAAAATCACAACCTATCTAGTAGAAAATCATCAGCCTGCAGCTGCCACTAAATATTCTTATGTCATGAGGAGAAAACCTTTGGCCAGGGCTGGACCTATTCCTGGCTTGATTTCTTCCAGCTGGAGAAGTGCTCTCACCACACTGCTCCCTAGTTCCCAGCACCGGTTCCTTTTTGGTTGTTTGCTATGGTTATCACCAGGACAGCCAAGCCTCCTATGCTTAGAAAAATAAGCAGTGATTAACACTACTTCCATAGTCCAATTAGCTGGATAAATACTGTGTTTATTGGAATATGGAAGGCCTATGAAAACAGCCCACTAACTACAGAAATAAGAAGGGTGTATGTTGCTTACCATTTGTCTTTGTCCTCTTTCTCCCTGACTTCTTCCTTTACATCCAATTCCTTTTTCTCCTATAAATGATCATTTGTAACTGAATTGTGTGTGTATATATATATATATTTAAATTATTACTATTATTATTATTATTATTTTTGAGACAGAGTCTTGCTCTTGTTGCCCAGGATGGAGTGCAATGGCGCTCTCTCTCAGCTCACTGCAACCTCCGCCTCCCAGGTTCAAGCTATTCTCCTGCCTCAGCCTCCCGAGTAGCTGGGATTACAGGTGCCTGCCATCACGCCCGGCTAATTTTTTGTATTTTCAGTAGAGTTCACCGTGTAGCCAGGATGGTCTCAATCTCCTGACCTCGTGATCCGCCCACCTCAGCCTCCCAAAGTGCTGGGATTACAGGCGTGAGGCTTTAATTGTTATTTAAAACTACCAAACATTGCTCTTTCTTCCAATAACATTTCCTTCTTTCTTTACTCTGAAACCCTGTGATTCGGGTTTAGCCAGTTAGAGAATCCCATCCTTTGGCCACAGTGATTAGTTCAGGAATGGGAAACCATCCAAGTTGGACCAATTAGAGTAAATCCTGTGGCTTCTGTAAGAACAACTGAGAAAATCTACTCTTGTTTTCCTGCTCAACTTGAGTTTGGACAGATGAAGACCTGGATTCCCAGCAAGTCATACTGCCACCTCATGGAACCTGAAGACAAAATCAAAATGAAAGAAAGTACAGCTGAGAGTTGGAGAAATGCCAGGTTCTGTTGAGATCATTTGAAGCCTTGAATCTGCCTGTGTATCCCTTATCCTGGAAGGTAGTCAATACATTCTGTTTTGCTGAAGACAACTGAAGCTGTGTTTGTAATCATGTACAACTGACAAATTCCAGAATACACATTAAGCATAAACGTGACGTCCAAGATATATCCATCTAGGCCTACTTTATAAAGAATATTTTAAAAATTAGGAATGATATTAAATTTTATCAAATGTTTCTTTTGGCATCTTTAGAGATTACTGCTTATTTTTATTTTCCCCTATTAATATATAAGTTGTGCTATAGGCTTCCCAATATTTTGTTCTTGAAGTTTTGCTCACTGTTGTTTCCCCAGTATTATTCATATATAGTAGCATATATAGTAGACCCTCAATAAAATATTCAGTGAATGAATTAACTGCTCTACTCAATATACAAATATTTTACTTAAGTTTTTGTTTTTTTTTTTAAGGCTGGGCGCAGTGGCTCATGCCTGTAATCCTAACACTTTGGGAGGTCAAGGCCTTTTTTTTTTTTTTTTTTTTTGAGACAGAGTCTTGCTCTGTCACTCAGGCTGGAGTGCAGTGGCTCCATCTCAGCTTGCTGCAAGCTCCGCCTCCCGGGTTCACGCCATTCTCCCGCCTCAGCCTTCCAAGTAGCTGGGACTACAGGC
>NW_012102032.1:3124720-3129451 GCF_000951045.1 Mandrillus leucophaeus
TTTGAGATGGAGTCTCACTCTCGTTGCCCAGGCTGGAGTACAATGGCACAATCTCGGCTCACTGCAACCTCCACCTTCTAGGTTCAAGCAATTCTCCTGCTTCGGCCTCCCAAGTAGCTGGGACTGCAGGTGCACGCCACCACTCCTGTCTAATTTTTGTATTTTTAGTAGAGAAGGGGTTTCACTATGTTGGGCAGTCTGTTCTCGAACTCCTGACCTCAGGTGATCCACCTGCCTTGCCCTCCCAAAGTGCTGGGATTACAGGCATAGCCACCACACCCAGCCTACTTAAGATTTTTTTATGTTGACAACTAAGACTGGTCTCTCATTTCCTTTTTTAGTCTTGGGTGGGTTCTGGTATCAGTGTTATATTATGCAAATTTTCCTTCTTTTCCTGTGCAATTGGAGCATTCATTTTAAAAAGGATTGGGACTGGGCACAGTGGTTCATGCCTGTAATCCCAGCACTTTGGGAGGAAGATTCTTGAAGGAAGAGCAAGACTCTGTCTCAAAAAATAATAAATAACTATATAATAAAAAAATAAAAACCATTGGAATTATCCGCCTTTGATCATTTGAAAATGTTCACCTTACTTGTAGAGTCACCTACTCCATGGCCTTTTGTGGGGATTGTTCCTTGATAACTTTCTCAATCTCTTTCTTCTTAGGTAACCTTTGTTAATTTTTTTTTTTTTCTAGAAAACATCCAGGTTTTCAAATTTATTTACAAAAACTTTTTATTATTCTTTAATTTCCTCTGTATTAGTGATCATTTTCCCTTCTTGTTTTTAATTTTTATAGTAGGCTGGGCTTAGTGGCTCACCACTGTAAACCCAGCACTTTAGGAGGCCAAGGCAGGAGGATCACTTGAGCCCAGGAGTTCAAGACCAGCCTGGGCAACATGGCGAGACCCTGTCTCTACAAAAAATACAAACATTAGCTGAGTGTGGTGTGCATGCCTGTAGTCCCAGCTACTCATGAGGCTGAGGTGAGAGGATCACTTGAGCCTGGAAGGTAGAGGCTTCAGCGAGCCATGATCATACCACGGCCCTCCAGCCTGGGTAACAGAGGGAGACCCTCTCTCTCTCTCAATAAATAAATAAATAAATAAATAAATAAATAAATAAATAAAAATAATAATTTTTACACTGTGATATTTCAAATTGGTTTTTGGGTTCTTGTTGTCATTGTTTGAGACAGGGTCTCGCTCTGTTGACCCGGCTGTAGTACATAGCTCACTGTAACCTTGAACTCCTGGGCTCAAGTGATTCTCCTACCTCAGCCTCCCAAGTGGCTGGGATTACGGGTGCATGCCACCATGCCCAGCTAATTTTTAAATTTTTTGTAGAAATAGTGCCTCACTATATTGCCCAGGCTGGTCTCAAACTCCTGGTCTCAAGTGATCCTCTTGCCTTGGCCTCCCAAATCACTGGCATTACAGGCATGAGCCACCATACCTGGCCCTCAAATTGGTTTTAGGTTGTCTGGACAAAAGGTATAGTATCTACCAAACTAAATGTGTACAAAGTGAGATATCCAAGGTCACTTAGCAAACATTCTGTCAGGGATAATGAAAACATGAAAAGAACTTTAAGGATTTTTTTTTTAAAGTCTGTTTTTGGAAACAACCAAGAGGAGAGACAAAAGGCACTTCAGTGAGGACTTTAAGCCAGTGACAGCAGGCCTTATTCAGTATGCTCATTTCCTTCTCTGATGTTTGGATAAACACAATATGCCCCATAGAGATTCTCTGTGGTGCAGTTCACCCTGAGTGATTGGGGCTAAATAAATACAGGATTTCCAAATAGTTTAGAATAATAGTAGATCAGTCTGAATCACAGCAGTCGCATGGAGACAGTACTAGGTAATCTCTTGGAAAAATAAAAAATCAGAATAACCAATTATGTCCACCAAAAGAAAATGCTTCATTTCACTTTTTCTATCTTACAGGGATCAAAAAATTCTTCCAAAGTGGGCATGTAGGACAACACTCCAATCTTTCTAGGTTAAGTATTCTCCTTCTGCAGGGAGTAGTGTAAGACATCAGTATATAAATAATTGCTGCTTGAAATGGAAAAATAAAGTAAAAAAAGGGATGCGAAAAAGTGAAAATTGTCCGAAGTAGCAGTCCACCCCCTCACAGCTGTAAATTACTCATCAGTCATTAATGTCATTGTTCTGAGCTGGAGCTGAATCAGCTGTTACCCTGGCTGGAGTGAAGCAGAATTTAATCTATCTTTTCATCATAAGGCTTTTATTCTATGCATCAGTAGCAGAGGAAAGACCAATGCTTTATAGCAAAAATTCTATCCAACTTGACTCTGGAACAATTTGGTTCTAGGTGAATCAGTTACTGTCAGTAAAAACAAGAAGAGTGATTCCTTCCTTGCCAATATTCTGTCACAATCTACAGAGATAAAGGAAGAACAGACATGTTTACTTTTATATCTGCCTCACATTCTCTGGAATCCAGCTACTCAGATTCATTAATATATGCTTTGCTCCATATATACCATGTTTAAAGGCAAATGCTTTAAATAGAACAAATCTGAAATATTAAACTTTCTTAACAATTTTGAGTAGTAATTCTCTAATTTTTATAAAAATATTTTCTTTGATCCTGTCAAACATGTATAAGCCTAAGACATTAATAAACATGACTTCATTAAGAAATAGAGCCTCGGCCGGGCGCGGTGGCTCAAGCCTGTAATCCCAGCACTTTGGGAGGCCGAGACGGGTGGATCACGAGGTCAGGAGATCGAGACCATCCTGGCTAACACGGTGAAACCCCATCTCTACTAAAAAATACAAAAAACTAGCCGGGCGAGGTGGCGGGCGCCTGTAGTCCCAGCTACTCGGGAGGCTGAGGCAGGAGAATGGCATGAACCCAGGAGGCGGAGCTTGCAGTGAGCCGAGATCCGGCCACTGCACTCCAGCCTGGGCGACAGAGCGAGACTCCATCTCAAAAAAAAAAAAAGAAAAGAAAAAAGAAATAGAGCCTCATAATTTATCTGGAAAAAAAGGTACAATGATCTATGCAATTAAATCACATTTGCATATCTATCATAAAGAGTTCTGTTTATTGGTAGATATAAAATTTAATATAATTAGTGAGAAGTTGTGTTACAACTGATTTCTTGGATTTTTGTATCTTTCAACTTGATACAAAGTGAAGGTGTTTTTTTTTTTTTTTCTCTTTCTCCCAGGCTAGAGTGCAGCGGCACGATCACAGCTCACTGCAACCTCTGCCTCCTAGGTTCAACCAATTCACTTGCCTCAGCCTCTCGAATAGCTGGGACCACATGTGTGCACCACCACGCTGGCTAATTTTTGTATTCTTTTTAGTAGAGATGGGGTTTCACCACGTTGGCCAGGCTGGTCTCAAACTCCTGACCTCAGGGGATCTGCTCGCCTCGGCCTCTCACGCTGGGATTACAGGCATGAGCCACTGCACCTGGCCTAACTTGGATTTTTAAAGGTAAGCTAAACATTTCTCAGGTTTTGCTCAAATTCTCCCTCACGCATTCATCTTTTTTGTTATATCTTTACATTCTTCACTTTAATCTTTCCATTCATGTAGGTATTACTTATGACAATCTCCTGTTGCTCCAGTTACCTTCTAAATACTACTCTACCTTTTTCAAAATACACTTGTATTTTTCTCTTCTCCCCTCCTTTTATTGATTTATTTGAAAAAAGTTGCATTTTTTTTTTCTCCTGCTACCACTATATAAACAACCAGCAGGTAAATGTAATTAGATTTAGTATTTTGCAGATATTTTCTGTGGACCACTACACATAGAAGATTCTAATATTTTTAAACAAATAATGTAGAAAGGTACTCACCCACAGTCCCTTCTGTGCCATCCGTTTCCTTTGGGATATAATGTGCAGAAAGATCACTCTGAAGGACTTCATCCGATGTGGCTCTGGCTAAAGCAGCAGCCAAAAAGGAAGGGCAATTACTGAAAGAAAAAAAGGCTATTTTCAGCAAAAGAATTAGGAGGTAATACATTTAACATTACTAATAATTACATATTAATTAGAACATTGTCTCAAAACAAAATTATACCTTTAAACAATATTCAATAAATATTTATTGAGTAGGCACTCTGGGCACTGGGTATATATTGATACATAACACAGACATGGCTCCTTACCTATAGGAGCTACAGGCAGATGACAAACTAATAGGATATAACTTAAAAGTGGGATACGCTTTTTTTTGTTTTTTTTTTGTTTGTTGTTTGTTTTTTAGATGGAGTTTTGCTCTGTCGCCCAGGGCTATGGTGTGATCTTGGCTCACTGCAACCTCCGCCTCCTGGGTTCAAGCAATTCTCCTGCTTCAGCCTCCCGAGTAGCTGGGACTACAGGCATGTGTCACCACGCCCAGCTAATTTTTGTATTTTTAGTAGAGACAGGGTTTCTCCATGTTGGTCAGGCTGGTCTTGAACTCCCAACCTCAGGTGATCTGTCCACCTTGGCCTCCCAAAGTGCTGGGATTACTGGCATGAGCCACTGCACCCAGCCCAGGATAAGTTTTATAGAGGAAACAAACAGGATACAATGACAGAGAATAATAAAGAGGGGTATGTACTTAGATGGAATGGTCAGGAAAGCAACACCTTAAAGGATGAAAAAGACTCAGTTACGTGGGAGTGGGAAGTTAGGAGAGAATACTCCAGGCAGAGGGAATACAATTTATACAGAACCTTTTTTTTTTTTTTTTTAG
>NW_012102032.1:3129831-3138672 GCF_000951045.1 Mandrillus leucophaeus
AAAAAAAAAAAAAAAAAAGAAAAACTATGGAAATATCTGAGATGTCCTAGTCAAGGTGTCAAATGGTTAACTGGATATTCTAGTCTGGCATTTGAGATGTTAGGAAATTTGGAACTTGCAAATGTATGAATGATATTTAAAGCTACAGCAATAGAAAAGACCACTGATACAGTTTCGATATTTCAAATTTCATGTTAAAATCTGATCCCCAATGTTCAAGGTGGGGCCTGGTTTGGGTCATGGAAGCAGATCCCTCATGAATGGCTTGGTGTAGTCCTTGTGGTAATGAGTTAATTTTTGTGCCATTAGTTCCTGTGAGATCTGATTATTAAATTAAAAAGAGCTGGGCACCTCCTACCCTCTCTCTCTCATTTCCCAACGTGTGATCTCCACATGAGGGCTCCCTTTTGCCGTCTGCAATGAGCGGAAGCTTCTTAAGCCCTCACCAGAAGCAGATGCTGGTGCCGTGCTTCTTGTGCAGCCACAGAACTGTGAGCCAAATAAACCTCTTTTCATTATAATTTACCCAGCTTCAGGTATTCCTTTATAGCAATTCAAAGCAGACTAAGACAATCATATAGGAAGAAAACATAAAAAGAGAATTGCTCTAGATCAGTGATCTCTATGTGCCTCCTGGCTTCCCCCTCTGGGAACGAGAAGATTATCCTATGCCACACCATTGTATATTGGGTTATAGTGGGAAAGGGAGTAGATAAATTGCCTCTTTAGTTCACAGGTTTTCAGTCAAGTGGAACAATAGTTAAGGAGCTGTCATTAAGAAACTAGCACTCCAGGCCAGGGGTGGTGGCTCACACCTGTAATCCCAGCACTCTGGGAGGCTGAGGTGGGCGGGTCACAAAGTCAGGAATTTGAGACCAGCCTGGTCAACAGGGTGAAACCCTGTCTCTACTAAAAATTAAAAAAAAAAATTAGCTGGGTGTGGTGGCGGGAACCTGTAATCTCAGCTACTACGGAGGCTGAGGCAGAAGAATCATTTGAACCTGGGAGGTGGAGGTTGCAGTGAGCTGAGATCATGCCACTGCACTCCAGCCCAGGCGACAGTGCGAGACTCTGTCTCAAAACAAACGAACAAACATACAAAAAGAAAACAAAAAACTAGTGCTCCAGCCCCACAGGCTACCCTTGGCAGATATCCCCCTAGGCCATCCAAGCAGCCATGTGCCTGTGTCCTGGGCCTGAGAAGCAGCTCTGTGAGCCACCACCAGCAGGCACACCCCCAAGCAGTAACATTCGCATGCCCATAACCTGATAAACAGCCTTACAGGCCCATTCCTGGAGGACATGACCCTAGGCCTGCCCATGCCCAGGGCCTGAGAAACAGGCTGGCAGGTCTTCTTCCAGTGGATATGACCCCATGCTGGCCAAGAAACTGTGTGCCTGCACCCAGAAGAGGAACAGCCTGGAGGTCCCACCCCAGGTTGTCATACCTCCAAGCTGGGCAGCCATGCACATGTGCCCCCAGCCAGAATAACAGTCCATGGCCACAGCCTCAGCAAGCTAGACCCCAAGCTGGTCAACCCATGATGTGCATACACATGTCCCTGACCTAAGAAATAGTCCAATGGTCCCAACCCCAGTAAAGCTACATGACTGCTGCTATAAACTCTAACAGCCTAGGCCATTGGGACACTCACAAACATCGCTAGTGCAGATTACAGCAAAAGAAATTATACCACCGTGTCCACCTAGAACCATAGCCACTGCAGCCATCCAAATGACACCCCAAGACCCATCCACATGACTAAATCTTTCCCTATGAAAGCTACTCCATAACATTGGAAGAGGTGACTGTTCCACCAGATGTGTAGAAATCAACATAGGGACACATCAAATGTGAAAAACTGAGGAAACATGACTCCTCCAAATGCACACAATAATTTTCCAGGAACAAACTCCAATCATAAGGAATATGTAAAATGCCAGAAAAAGAATTCAAAATAATAATCTTTTCTTAAAAATTTGAGATGAAGGTCTCACAGTGTTGCACAGGCTGGAGTGCAGTGGCTATTCACAGGCATGATCCTACTATTAATCGGCATAGGTGTTTTGATTTGCTTGCTCCATTTATCTTTCTTTCTTTTCTTTCTTTTTTTTTTTAAGAGAGTCTCACTCTGTTGCCTAGGCTAGAGTGCAGTGGTACAATCTCGGCTCCCTGCAACATCCACCTCCTAGGCTTAAGCAATCCTCCCACCTCAGCCCCCCAAGTAGCTGGAACTACAGGCATGAGCCACCAGCTTAATTTTCATATTTTTTATAGAGATGAGGTTTCACCATGTTGCCCAGGCTGGTCTCGAACTCCCAAGCTCCAGCAATTCACCCATCTCAGCCTCCCAAATTGCTGAAATTATAGGTGTGAGCCACCACACCTGGCTGACCGGCTCTATTTCTGACCTGAGCTGGTTCATCCCTCCCTAAGCAACCTGATGGTTCTCTGCTTCCAGAAGGTCACCATATTGATGCCAAACTTAGTGTAGACACCAGATTAGCATAGTACACTACAGGCCAGAACTCTTGGACTCAGGTAATCCTCCTGCTGCAGCCTCCCAAGGAGCCAGGACTATAGGCATGAGCCATCACATGTGGCTCAAAATAATCATCTTAAGGAAACGCAGTGAGATACAAGATAATACATATAGAACAGTTAACAAAAATCAGAGAAATTCAACAAAGAGATATCATAAAAAAACAACCAACTAGGAATCTTAGAGCTGAAGAATTCAATGAATGAAATAAAAAATACAATAAAGAGCTTCAACAGCAGACTAGACCAAACAGAAGAAAAAATTTTTGAACTTGAAGACAAATTTTTTGAAAAAATTCAGGCAGAAAAAAAAAAGAAAGAAAGGAAAAAAGAATGCAAAAAGCATATAGGATTTATGGAACACCATTAAGCAAACAAATAATTGCGTTATGGGCATTGCAGAAGGAGAAGAAAAGAGAGATGGTGTAGAAAATATATTTAATGACATAATAGCTGAAAACTTCCTAGGTCTTGGGAGAGACACGGATATTCAGATTCAGGAAGCTGGAAAGTTCCCAAATAAATTCAACCCAAACAAGTCTTCTCTAAGGCACATTATAGTCAAAAAATAATTTTTTTTTTTGAGATGGAGTTTCATTCTTGTAGCCCAGGCTAGAGTGCAATGGTGTAATTTTCTGCTCACTGCAACCTCTGTCTCCTGGGTTCAAGCAATTCTCCTGCCTCAGCCTCCAGAGTAGCTTGGATTACATGCACCCATCATCATGCCCAGCTAATTTTTGTATTTTTAGTAGAGACAGGGTTTCACCATGTTGGTCAGGCTGGTCTCAAACTCTTAACTTTAGGTGATCCACCTGCCTTGGCCTCCCAAAGTGCTGGGAATACAGGCATGAGCCACCACACCCAGCTGTCAAATCATCAAAAGGCAAAGACAAAGAAATAATTCTAAAAGAGAATTCCTTTTCAAAAGAAAAGCATCAAGTCACATATAAGGGAATTTCCATTAGACTAGCAGCAGATTTCTCAGCAGAAACCTCACAGGCCAGGAGAGAAAGGGATGATATAGTCAAAGTATAGAAGGAAAAAAAACCCAGCTAGCCAAGAATATTATACCCAGGAAAGCTATTCTTCAAAAATGAAGGAGAAATAAAATCTTTCCTGGACAAGCAAAAAATAAGAGAATTCATCACCACTAGTCCAGTCCAGGAGAAACATTCAAGGGAGTCTTACACCTGGAAGTAAAAAGATGATAACTGCCCTCATGAAAATATGCGAAATTATAAAATTCACCAGGAGACCCAACAGACAAAGGAGAAAGAGAAAGGAATAAATAATCTTATCACTACAGAAAACTACCCAACTACAAAAATAAATAATAAGAGGGGAAGGAACAAAGGTTACACAAAATAATCAGAAAACAATCAATAAATGTCTGGAATAAGTCCTCATCTATTAATAATAATCTTGAATGTAAAATGGATAAAATTCCCAATTAAAAGAAACTGGCTGAATGAATTTAAACAACAACAAAACAAACAAAAGCAAAACAAACAAAAACAAAAACAAGACCCAATTATATGCTGTCTACAAGAAACTCACCTCATCTGTAAGGACATACACAGATTGAAAGTGAAGGGATGGAAAGAGATATTCTACACAAATGGAAACCAAAAGCAAGCAGGAATAGCTATATTTACATCAGCTAAAACAGACTTTAAGTCAAAAGCTATAAAAAGAGACAAAGAAGGACATTATATAGTAATAAAGGGATCAAATCAAGAAGCTATAACAATTGTAAATATACATGCACCTAAGGCCAGCACACCCATATTCATAAAGAAAATACTATTAGATCTAAAGGAAGAGACAGATGCCAATACAATAACTGTTGGGGACTTCAACCCCAACTCAGCACTGGAGAAATCATCTAGGCAGAAAATCAACAAAGAAACATCAGATAAACCATAGCATAGCCCTAACAGACATTTACAGAACAGTTCACGCAACAGCTGCAGAATATGCATTCTCTTTATTAGCACATGGAACATTCTCCAGGATTGACTATATGTTAGGACACAGAACAAGGCTAAATACATTTTTTTTTTTAATTGAAGTCATATCAAGTATCTTATCTGACCACAATGGAATAAAACTGGAAACCAACAAGTGAAACATTCAAAATTACACAAATACATGGAAATCAAAAAACATGCTCCTAAACAACCAATGGGTGAAGGAAGAAATTAAGAAGGAAATTGACTAATTCCTTGAAACAAATGAAAACAGAAACACAACATACTAAAACTTATGGGACTCAGCCAAAGCAGTATATAATATGTCTCTGCAGTAAAAATATCTATGAAAATTGAAGTTAAATTTTTAAAAACTTCCTGTGACCATAAGGCTCCAGTGTTAAACATTTTCTTTTTCATTGCATTATCAGTATAATTATTGGTACACAAATGATCTAATATAGTATAAATTTTGATAAACATAAAAATTAAACTTTTATGGGAGGTTTTTTTTTTTTTTTTTAAGGGAAGAAACCTTACCTAAGAAATCTTATCTGCCACGGTCTTGGCCTCAATGAGATCTTGGATCTCAAGCCTGAGCCTAATGCCATCATGGGATTAGACTTTGGGAAATCTTAGGGAATGTGGGTGAGTGTATTTAGCACATGGGAAGGATGTGAATTGTGTGGCCAGAAAAGACTGTGGCAGATTATTTTTTAAAAGGCCACAACAACATTCCTGGTCCCACATGCTATTTTAGAACTTTGCCATTCCCCATAAAAAAATAGAGTCTGTTTCCCTTCCTAACCTAAACATGGGTGAGGTGTGGTGACTACTCAGATGAAAACAATGTAGCAACAGTGATACTGTATGACTTTTAAAGTTTGTTCATAAAAGGCCATGGCTTCCTCTTTCTTCCTCTGTCTCCCTCTGGATACTTGCTCTTGATACTCAGCCAAGCCATCAAGCCACGAGGAATCCCAAACTAGCTCACGTGAGAAACCACATGAACAGGTTCATGTAGATGTAGCCTGAGGTCCCCCGGCAGTAGCCATTATCAATTGCTTGACATGTAAGTTCACAAGCCTTCAGATGATTCCAGTCCCTCAGCCTGAGTCTTCCAACTGAGGCCCCAGTTGGAACAGAGATAAGGTGACCTTGCTTTACCCAGTTTTAATTTCTGACTGAAAGACACTGTGAACATAATAAATAATTGTTTTATGCCACTAAGTTTTGTGGTAACTCACAATACAGTGACAATAACTGAAAACCCAATATTTAGAAGCTTAGTAGAAGATAAGGGACCTATAAAAACTAAAGAGAAATGGCAAAATCTGTAAAAGGAGAACCGAGATAGTAGAGAGTATTTGAAGGAGAGAGTAGTGAACTCTGTCAATTGCTGAGAGGTCAAATAAGTGAAAAAAAAAAAAGGCCAGGTGCAGTGGCTCATACCTGTAATCCCAGCCCCTTGGGAGGCCAAGGTGGGTGGATCACCTGAGACCAGGACTTCAAGATCAGCCTGGCCAACATGGCGAAACCCTGTCTGTACCAAAAATACAAAAATTAGCTGGGTGTGGTGGTGCACGCCTATAATCCCAGCTACTTGGGTGGCTGAGGCCTGAGAATTGCATGAACCCAAGAGGCAGAGGTTGCAAAGAGCTGAGATCACGCCACTGTACTCCAGCCTGGGTGACAGAGTGAGACAGTCTCAAAAAAAAAAAAAAAAAAAGGCCAGGCGCGTGGCTCACGTCTGTAATCTCAGCACTTTGGGAGACTGAAGCGGGCAGATCACGAGATCAGGAGTTCAAGACCAGCCTGACCAACATGGTGAAACACTGTCTCTACTAAAAATACAAAAATTAGCTGGCACGGTGGCACACACCTGTAATCCCAGCTACTCGGGAGGCTGAGGCGGAAGAATTGCTTGAACCCAGGAGGCGGAGGTTGTGGTGAGCTGAGATCATGCCACTGCACTCCACACTCAAGCCTGGGCACCAGAGCAAGACTCCATCTAAAAAGAAAAAACAAAAAACAAAACAAAACAAAACACAAAAACAGAAAAATAACTATCTTTTCAAGAAATGGTCAAATGATGCTGGAAAAATTGGATATCCACATGCAAAATAATCAAGTTGGATCCCTTCCTTACACTATAAACAAAAATTAACGCCAAATGCATCACAGACCTAAATGTAAAGCTAAAACTACATAAAACTCCTAAAAGAAAACATTGGAGTAAATCTTCATGACCTTGGATTAGGCAATGGTTTTCTTAGATCTGACACCAAAAGCACAAGCAGAAAAGAAGAAAATGTTAAATTGGACTACATCAAAATTTAAAACTTTTGTATCACAAATCAGTAAAGTGAAAAGACAACCCACAGACTGGTAGAAAATATTTGCAAATCTGCCAGGCATGGTGGCTTATGTTTGTAATTTTGGCACTTTGCGACAGTAAGGTTGGGGCCAGGAGTTTGAGACCAGCCTGGGCAACTTAACAAGATCCTGTCTCAAAAACAAACAATAAAAAAATAGCTGGGTATGGTGGGCACACCTGTAGTCCCAGCTACTTGGGAGGCTGAGGCAGGAAGATCGGTTAAGCCCAGGAGTCTGAGGCTGCAGTGAGCCATAATCATCATTATATTACAGCCCAAGAGACAGTGAGACCCTATCTCAAAACAAAAAAAAATTGCAAATCATATATCTAATGAGACTAGTATCCTGAATATGTAATGAATCCTTATATTTCAATAATAAAAAGACAACCCAAAGGGACTGAATAGGCTTTTTTCCAAAGAAGATATACAAATGGCCGCCAATAGGCACAAGAAAAGATGTGCAATATCTGTGACAATAATTGGAAATATATATTTGTCCTCTGCCTTGATTCCTGACACAGAGCCCCTAAAACCCTTTTGATTTCCTGAATGATAGGGGTACTGGAAGCATCTTCTAATATTTAGTCTTTGAAACTGGTTTCTGACATACAGCTTCTACATCAGAGCTTGGAATTTCCTGTATAGTCTATGAATGCCTTTTGGTCTTACGAAGCAGTTCTTGGTGGGCTACTGGATAGCTTCAGGATGGGAATTGATCATCAGAAAGACCAACCCATAACAAGAGGCCTGCAATATTCAACCCTATTCCCATTTTCTAGGGAAGGGAGAGAGATGAGAGATTGACTTAATTATTTGAACATGCCTACATGATGAAGCCTCCATGCAAATCCCTAAAAGATGGGATTTTGGGAGCTTCTGGTTTGGTGAACGTAACTATGTGCCACCTCCAACAGAACCTCTTATGTTTGGGATCCTTCCCCTTCAGGACCTCACACTGTGTATCTCTCTTTATCTGGCCGTTCATTTGTATCCTTTATAATATCTTTTCACAAACCAGTAAACATAAGTGAATGTTTCCCTGAATTTTTAAGACATTATAGCAAATTATTTAACTTGGGAGAAGGTTGTATGAACCCTTGATTTATAACCAGTTGGTCAGAAGTTGAGGAGGTCCAGACTTTTAACTGGCATCTGAGGTGGGGCATCTTGCAGGACTGAGCCCGTATCCTGTGGAGTCTGTTGTAACTCCAGGCAATTAGTGTCAGAATTGAGTTAAATTGTAAGACACCTAATTGATGTCCAGGAAGGAACAGAGAATTGGTTGATGGGAAAACCCCACACACATTAACTGTCAGAAGTGTGTGAGGCTGGGCAAGGTGGCTCACGTCTGTAATCCCAACACTTCGGGATCACAGGATCACCTGAGGTCAGGAGTTCGAGACCAGCCTGGCCAACATGGCGAAACTCCGTCTCTACTAAAAATACATAAATTAACTGGGTGTGGTGGCACGCCTATAATCCCAGCTACTTGGGAGGCTGAGGCAGTAGAATCGCTTGAACCCGGGAGGTGGAGGTTGCAGTAAGCAGAGATCATGCCACTGCACTCCAGACTGTATGAGAGTGAGACTCAGTCTAGAAAAAAAAAAAAAGAAGTGTGTGATTGTATAGAAAAACAGGTTTTTTCTTCCCCTTTTAACATCATTAGTCATTAGGAAAATGCTAATCAAAACCACAATGAGAAACCATTTCACATCCACTAGGATAGCTATAATAAAATAGCTATAACAAAAAAGACAATTAGTAATAACAGGTGTTGGCAACTACATGGATACATGGAACTCTGGTACATTGCTAGTGGAGATGTAAAGTGTTACAGTTGTAGGCCGGGGGCGGTGGCTCAAGCCTGTAATCCCAGCACTTTGGGAGGCCGAGGTGGGCGGATCATGAGGTCAGGAGATCGAGACCATCCTGGCTAACACGGTGAAACCCC
>NW_012102032.1:3138722-3149851 GCF_000951045.1 Mandrillus leucophaeus
AAAATACAAAAAACTAGCCGGGCGAGGTGGCGGGTGCCTGTAGTCCCAGCTACTTGGGAGGCTGAGGCAGGAGAATGGCGTAAACCCAGGAGGTGGAGCTTGCAGTGAGCCGAGATCGCACCACTGCACTCCAGCCTGGGCGACAGAGCGAGACTCCGTCTCAAAAAAAACAAAAAAGAGTGGTACAGCTGCTTTGGCAGTTCCTTAACATTTTAAACATAAAGTTACCATATGGCCGGCCCAGCAATTCCACTTCTAGGTATATATACATGAGAAATAAAAACATATATCCACAAAAAACTCATACATTAATGTGCATAGCAGCATTGTTTATAATCGCCAAATAGTAAAAACAACCAAGTGTCAATCAATTGATGGATAAATAAAATGCAATATATTCATACAATGGAATATTAGCCATAAAAAGGAATGAAGCACTTATACCTTCTACAATGTGGATGAACCTTGAAAACACTATGGATAGCAATAGAAGCCACTCACAAAGACCACTTATTATAGAATTTGTAATTCTATAACATGAATTATATGAAAAGCCCAGAATAGGAAATTTATAGAAGCAGAGAGTAGTGGTAGCTTAGGGCTGGAGGGGTGGTGGGAATGAGGAGTGACTGCTAATAGGTAGGGGGTTTCTTTCTGGGGTGATGAAAATTTTCTGGAACTTAGGGTGATGGATGAACAACTGTGACTATATTAAAATCCTTGAATTGTACACTTTTTTAAAAAGGCGAGTCATGTGAAGCAGTGGGAGTAGAGAAGGAACAAAGAAAACTATGACCGGTTGTGATCAGTTAGTTGTAAACTTTAAATGGGTAACTTTTATATTATATGAATTATATCTCAGTAAAGACAATAAAAAAATTACTGACTTTGTCAAGAACCATTGAATAGTAAAAGTGAAAATCAGGCTAGAATGGGTTACGGAGTGGGGGGCAGGGAGGTTTGGCACAGAGGGGAAACAGAGATATGGGGCAGTAACTGATAGGGGATGGGAGAAAGGGAAAGTCTTTGTTGTTTTAGGATGGTGTGGAATTTGACTGTAGGATGAGGCACATTTCCTTAGTTGGAAAAAGAAGAAAATCAATACAGACGCAGGTACATTTTTAGATGTTAGCAGGAAATGACGGGTATTCCCATTTAATGATTTGAAACAACAAATATTTATTGAGGCCTACCAGGCACTGTTCTAGTGCTCAGGATATATATAAACCAAAAAGAAAAAAATAATGCCCTCTTAGAGCTTACATTCTAAAGAAGGACTTCTCAATGAAGTATGAGGCAAGATCCATTTTCAAAACTTTCTCATGTATCAGAATTACCTGCAGGGCTTCTTAGAACACAGATTGCTGGGCCCCATCCACAGAGTATCTCACTCAGTAAGCCTGATGTGAGGCCTGTGAATTTTCATATTTAACAAGTTAAACATGAACTCATGCTGCTGGTCTGGGAACCAAATTTTGAGAGCCACTGTATTAAATCACAAACTAGGTCATGAGGGTAGAAAGGGAGGAGGAGGGATGAAGTCAATGTAGATATGAAATAGTCATATCAGAAAGTAGTAGGACTGTCACACAGTGCTAAGAGACTGTGGGAAGTTTGAGATAATTTTTAAATAAAACCAGTTTTTCTGATGGCATGACTTTTTCATCTATGTTGGCACATGCATAGGTAGAAAGAACCATCTAGTTCATCAAGAGTTGCAAGATTGGCGGTTTATTCGAGGTTCGTTTTTGGTTTTTATTTGTGTGTTTTCTTTTTTGTTGTTTTGTTTTTTATTTCAGTTTTAGAGAAATGTCTCTGACAAGAAGGATTTGGGGTTTTGCAAGGTAGCACTATAAAGTGAAGGAGAGAAATGGAGATTTGGAATTTTCATTTTTGATTTTTGAGACCGGGTCTCACTGTATCACCCAGGCTGGAGCATAGTGGCACAATCTCGGCTCACTGCAATTTCTGCCCCCTGCCAGATTTGTTATCTTTTTTTTATTCACTTTTTATTTTATTCAATCATCTTTGGCTAGAGATTTGGTATCTTTAAAAAAAATTTTTTTTTAACTTATTTTTAGAGACAGAATATTGCTCTGTTTTCCAGGCTGGAGTGCAGTGGCACAATCACAGCTCAGTGCAGCCTTGAACTCCTGGGCTAAAGAGATCCTCCTACCTCAACCTCCTGAGTAACTGGGATTACAGAGAGCCACTGCATCAGGCAGAATTGAATATGTTTTTAAGATACTAAAATCTTAAAGAACAGACTTGAGTTGTAAATCAATGTAGTCTAAATGTAATTAAAGAATTGTAAGTGGGAGTACTTGGGCACAAAATCTAGGGCAGAATGTTGTAGTTTGAGAGCAGGATGCTTGTGTACAAGATTTTTGAGCCGATGCAATTTTTGATAAGGAGGTCTAGATGAGTCCAAATAAGTGAGTGGTTCAGGAATACATAAAATGGCAATGCTTACATTCTATGTCTTCGAGGAAAAAAATGAGAAAATTATTTGATTATTCATTAATATTTCTTTCTCTTTTTTGAGACAAGAGTCTTGCTGTGTTGCCCAGACTGGAGTGTAGTGGTGCAATCATAGCTCATTGCAGCCTCAAACTCCTGGGCTCAAGCAATCCTCCCACCTCAGCCTTCTGTGGAGCTACGACTACAGGTGCAAGCCACCATGACCCATGCCCCCTTTTTTGGTTTTTAGAGACACAGTCTCACTATGTTGCCCAGTCTAGTCTTGAATTCCTGCTCTCAAGCGATCTTCCCACCTCAGCCTCCCAAAGTACTTACAGGTGTGAGCCATTGCACCCAGCTATTCATCAGTATTTTTCAAATTGCAGTTTATGATCCATTAGTGGGTAATTAAATAAATGTATGAATTGTGACCAGCATTTTTTTTTTTTTTTTTGAGATGAAGTCTCGCTCTTGTCCCCCAGGCTGGAGTGCAATGGCACGATCTTGGCTCACTACAACCTCTGCCTCCCGGGTTCAAGCAATTCTCCTGCCTCAGCCTCCTGAGCACCTGGGATTACAGGCGCGTGCCACCACGCCCAGCCAATTTTTGTATTTTTAGTAGAGATGGGGTTTCACCATGTTGGCCGGGTTGGACTTGAACTCCTGACCTAAGGTGATCTGCCCGCCTCGGCCTCCCAAAGTGCTGGGATTACAGGCGTGAGCCACCGTGCTCGGCCTAGGACTAACATTTTTTTTTTTTTTTTTTGAGATGGAGTCTTACTCTGTCACCAGGCTGGAGTACAGTGACACGATCTCAGCTCACTGCAACCTCTGCCTCCCGGGTTCAAGCAATTCTCCTACCTCAGCCTCCGGAGTAGCTGGGACTACAGGCACATGCCACCACGCCCAGCTAATTTTTGTATTTTTAGTAGAGACGGGGTTTCACCATGTTGGCCAGAATGATCTCGATTGCTTGACCTCATGATCCGCCCGCCTCAGCCTCCCAAAGTGCTGGGATTACAGGCGCGAGTCACTGCACCTGGCATGACCAGCATTTTTCAAAGAAAATAGAATAAGGTGCATGAGGTAAAGTATTGTTTCACATATATATATGTAGGTAAGTATATACTGAATTATGATGAAAAAAATTTAAAAGCTACTACCCTTTAACAATTATGAAATAAATTGATGGGATCCCTTTACAATTCAAATGCTTTATAAACAATGTTACCATGTCTCCTTCCATGCTATGGAGATTAACTGAATTTTTCTTGATGAGTCAAAATGTTTCTTCACAGACCTAGTCTCTTTGTAAAAATTGCTTATCTTTACATTTCTGTCATGTCTTACTCTGATTAACTGGATGCATTCCAAATGTTTTACCTATGTGAACTTTTAGTATATAGTTATGGAATTTACTGGGTTGTTTTTAAATTTACATTAAAAATTATCTGGGCCGGGTGTGGTGGCACACGCCTGTAATCCCAGCACTTTGGGAGGCCGAGGTGGGTGGATCACCTGTGGTCAGGAGTTTGAGACCAGCCTGGCCAATGTGGCAAAACCCTGTCTCTACTAAAAATACAAAAATTAGCCAGGCGCAGTGGCACACACCTGTAACCCCAGCTACGTGGGAGGCTGAGGCACGAGAATCGCTTGAATCTGGGAGGTGTAGGTTGCAATGAGCCCCGATCACACCACTGCACTCCAGTCTGGGTGATGGAGTGAGGCTGTCTCAAAAAAAAAACCCAAAAACAAAAATGATCTGAAAACCTTTATTGTAATCTTGTTCCATCAGAGTTCCAAAAGAAAAGGATAACTTCTGTGTAATTATTAAACTATCTGGATGTAGATTCACCAAATATAAGAAATGAAAAGTTTAGAGAATAAGGCAAGAAACATTAGTCTCATTAATGTGTCATCTGCAATACATTTTTAGTTACAGTTAATATAATTTTTTTTACCTTTTGTCAGACAGAATGAAAATATTTCCAGTGAAGTAGGGAGGAGGATTAGCTGACTAATAGCTAGATATAAAACATCAAGCTAGATGCTTCACCCACATCAGTTATTCCTACATGTCAGAAAGCTGTAACACTTAGCATGAATAACTTCTTACGGTTTTGACTTTGAGTTGGAAGTGATTTCTGAAAAATCAGAATTGCAAATATATTTTAAAGCAGTCACATCAGAGAATGTTTGATACACCTCAAATAAAAGCTTATCATTAATGCCTGTCATTTTAAGAGAATCACTAGGAGTGACTAACATCATAATAACATAGCAAGTTGCTTTCTTTCATCATTTCTCTTAAAATGCTTGAAAGATCCTGATACAGAAAGTTTTAAAGTTTGGCAAATGTAATAAGCATAGCAAATATCAAAAGAGAGCCAATACTCATGGCAGTTTGGAGTACTAGGCTTATAAATGTCATTGTGTTGAGAACACTGTGGAACTGCAATATGATTAGAAATTCCTTAATATTTGCAGTACCATTTTGGGGCACTCTGTGTCCAAGTCAAATTAATCTTGTTAGGACTCTCAAATGTAGTCTAAGAATAATGCTTTTCTTTTTATGTATATAAACAGATATTTTGAAGTGCTTTCCATTTTTATCTTCAAGCAATTCACATCCCAAGAACAGAAGGAAATTTTTTCCATACATACCAATTTGATGCTTTCTTGTTTGTTTTAGGTATCAAAGTATAAATTTTCTATATTCATAGACAGAAATAAAATCTTTGCCTATTTTATGTCTAAGGCATATAAAAATTATATACATACTTTTTAAACAATGTTGAAAATCATTAATGAGGGGCTCATTTAGTTTTAATTTTTAAGTTTAGTCACATAAGTAACACATTCCACTTAATTAAAGCTATTTATGTTCATGAATACATATCTGAATTTCTGTGTATACTGACTTTCTTGATGTTATAAATTGTAAAGCAAAAATCCAGGCTTTATTAAAACTTCATAAATTGAGCTTTGTAAACAAAGCATGGGGTCTTGCTTGCTTTAAGCTAACAATAAGTGTTCTACAAACACACATAAAACCCCCACAAAACTTATAGTCATGAATGTTCTGACTGTTCTTTCCTGCAGCTCATATTGGTTAGCATCATCTTTATCCTCCAGATATTTATCCTGCTTCCTCAATTCTACTTCAAAAATAGCCACAGCTGAAAACATGCTTGGTGGAAGATTTTGAATTATAAAAATGTAACTGCATTCTAATAACCTTTAATCGTTCAGTACTTTACTTACATAAATTATTTCAGTTTGTTTTAGTATCTGGGGACTGGGTTGAAGCAGGAGACAGATGTTAAATCATTATGGGAACCATTCAAGTCATTATCAGAATTAGTGGGCCAGGCGTGGTGGCGAATGCCTGTAATCCCAGCACTTTGGGAGGCCGAGGTGGGTGATCACCTGAGGTCAGGAATTCGAGACCAGCCTGACCAACATGGTGAAACCCCCTCTCTACTAAATACAAAAAATTAGCCAGGTGTGGTGGCACACACCTGTAATCCCAGCTACTCTGGAGGCTGAGGCAGAAGAATTGCTTGATCCAGGAGGTGGAGGTTGCAGTGAACCAAGATGGTGCTATTGCACTCCAGCCTGGGCAACAAGAGCAAAACTTCTCTCAAAAAAAAAAAAAAAAAAAAGATTTAGTGTATCAGCATAGACAGCCTATGAGTACTGGGCATGTTCATTTCTTATGCTCTAGGTAAGTACTGATTTCTTTAAATTTCATAATGGGGCCCAGTCATAGGAGAATCTTTAGTATTTCATTCACCTATAGTGCTTGCAGGACTTAATCATATATGGGTCCTTGTTACCTATATATTAAATACTATTATTTATATATTCATAGATATCTCAGATACTCAGAAATCACTTTAACTTATAATTTAAACACTGTGATTTCTCCATGTAACTACAAAGATAAAAACATATATGTGAAGAATAATTACAGACCACTATTGACTTTGGAGCCTGAAAAGATATAGTTACACACACACGAGAGAGACCTAAAACTTCTGCCAACTTACCATTTAATTACTATTTGACTATAGTAGCAGAAATTATAAGGAGTTAGAAATTATAGCAGAACTATAAGGAGTTAGAAAGGTGGGTTCTAGTTATAGCTGGGTAACCTTAGAAAAGGTGCTTAAAGTCTCTGGGTTTCAATTTCCTCAACTAGAAAATTAAGAAGTTAGAATAAAGTAACTCTAAAGTCAATTCCAGGTCTAAAATTCTACTTCTATAATTCTATTCCAAATAAGGATTTTTAATTTCAAAGATGGGACAAAGGCAGCTTAAAAGTATAAACACATTTCAGATCCAAAAAAAGGTTTTCACATAGTCCATTAGAGTGGAAACAAATGCTATATATTCTTACTATAAATAATTAGGAATACTCTGCTTTATGCTGTGGGTGTATTCTGAAACATTAAATATATATTTATTTTGATAAATGCAATCAATCTTTGCAGTGAATCCATTAGGAAAGAATCCTTCACATTTTGTATTATTTGTTTTCTTCCTTTCTTTCGTTTGAGATGGAGTCTCACTCTGTTGCCCAGGCTGGAGTGCAGTGGCGCCATATCAGCTCACTGCAACCTCCAACTCCCAGGTTCAAGCGATTCTGCTGCCTCAGCCCCTCGAGTAGCTGGGATTACAGGTGCCCGTCACCACGCCCAGCTAATTTTTGTGTTTTTAGTACAGACAGGGTTTCACCATGTTGGCCAGGCTGGTCTTAAGCTCCTGACCTCAGGTAATCCACCCGCCTCAGCCTCCCAAAGTGCTGGGATTACAGGCGTGAGTCACACGCCTGGCCAGTATTATTTGTTTTCTTAAAGAGACACGCCTATGGCCGGGCGCAGTGGCTCACACCTGTAATCCCAGCACTTTGGGAGGCCGAGGTGGGTGGATCACGAGGTCAGGAGTTTGAGACCAGCCTGGTCAAGGTGGTGAAACATCATCTCTACTAAAAATATAAAACTTAGATAGGCGTGGTGGTGGGCACCTGTAATCCCAGCTACTGGGGAGGCTGAGGTAGGAGAATCGCTTGAACCGGGGAGGTGGAGGTTGGAGTGAGCCAAGATGGCACCACTGCACTCCAGCCTGGGTGACAGAGTGAGACTCCATCTCAAAAAAACAAAAAAAAAGAGACAGGCCTACATGATAAATGTCATATAAAACAATATTGTTACTATAAAATGTTATATTTGAAACAAGAAAGTGCTATTTCCTACCTCTTTTAAAATATTTATTTACAAGAGCTTATTATTCCATCTCCACTATATAGGCTGACATCAATCCAATCAATTCATATTTTCCATTAGAGAATAGGAAAGGAGTCAGATTAGATTGAATATGAAAGCTGGCTCTCTTTCAGCACTGAATATTGCCATCTTGTTATAAAGCAGGAACCACAACAGATAAATAGATTATTACAGAATAAAAACATTTAATTTGCATTCATTTTCAAATACCATGGGTGGATAATAAGTTCCTTTAGATGGACAGGATAGTATTTTAGTCAGATCTTTTTGTAAGTTGACTTGTTAGTATCTTCCACATGCATATTAAGACAATATACATTTTAAGACTGCAAACTGAATTCTTGTTATAAACCAAGACAGGAAGCATTTTCATCACAATGCCAAACCTACACAAATCACTAACGACATTATTAGGTAAATTAGAGGTTTAAAAGTACATCCTTCCTGACATTGGCAATGTGGGCGTCTGCACAGCACCCACAGCTGTGTTTCAGCAGTCTTGGCATAGCATTACTAAGGTAATAAAAATTCTTGAAGGTGGGAAGTTTCCATCAATTAACTTTGAGAGAGACTCGTCTGGAGCAGCCTCATCTCAGCCCACATATTATGATGATGCTGTCTACTCAGTATGCCCTTGCTAGGATGACAGCAGTTAAATATTGAATTTCTGATTATCCCCTCACCCCAGTTAATCATATGTATTCTAAATCTAGAATAACACGTTAAGCTAAAAATAATGAAGGCAAGTTCTCCACCTGACTTAGTATTCTTTTTCTTAGTGGACTATATAGAATTAAAATCGGGACTGAATTTAAGCTATTTTCTTTCTTTCTATAGCAACCTCTAGGAATGCCACCTGGAGTCAACTGATTGCAATGCCCACACACCACTGATTCTCTTCATTAGCTTTTCTATACCTAAATAATGTAACCTACCAAAGGACTAGTTCCTGCAGTTCTGGGTTTGGGGTTCACAACAGAAATCTCATTCCCTACTGCTGCTAACAGTATAATCTTACCAACCATTTGGTCACACTGATCAGGTTGACATGCAAGCAAAACCAAAGTTATCCTAAGTCGTCTGTGAATAGCAATCTAGATATTACAAATTTACCAAAGATTAAACTACCACTACTGCTATAAGACCACAAAAATAAGAGGTCTTAGTGGTAACTATCTTTCTTGTCATCCTTTCTTCATGACGAGAAGACATTAGATAGCACATCTTTACTGAAACAGCTCTTGTCAACATCACATAAGTGACCTTCCTTTTGCTAAATCCAATAGTCTATTCTCAGGTCCACTTCACTCAGGAGCATTTGACTACTGATCATGTCGTCTACCTTGGTACACTTTATTCTCTAAGCTTCTATAACGTCACATTCTCCTATATTACTCCCAGGGTTCTGTCTTCTCAGTCTCCTTTGATGGTTCCCCCTCTTCTCCCTGCATTTCCGAATCCTCTTATGCCATATGTCTTTTTCTTTTTGCATAGACATCATCAACTTCTAATACAGCCTAGCCATTTATTTATTTATTTATTTATTTATTTATTTATTTATTGAGATGGAGTCTAGTTCTGTCACCCAGGCTGCAGTGCAGTGGCATGATCTCGGCTCACTGCAACCTCCCTCTCTCGGGTTCAAGCGATTCTCCTGCCTCAGCTTCCTGAGTAGCTGGGATTACAGGCACCTGTCACCGCACCCAGCTAATTTTTGTATGTTTAGTAGAGACAGGGTTCCACTGTGTTGGCCAGGCTGGTTGTGAACTCCTGACCTTGTGATCTGCCCGCCTCAGCCTCCCAAAGTGCTGAGATTACAGCCGTGAGCCACTGCACCTGGCCCAGTCTAGCCATTTTTTTAAATTTTTCTTTTCTTTTTTTTTTTTGAGATGGAGTCTTGCTCTGTCGCCCAGGCTGGAGTGCAATGGCATGATCTCGACTCACTGCAACCTCTGCCTCCGGGGTTCAGGTGATTCTCCTGCCTCAGCCTCCCAAGTAGCTGGGATTACAGGTGCCCACCACCATGCCCAGCTAATTTTTGTATTTTTAGTAGATATAGGATTTCACCATGTTGGCCAGGCTGTTCTTGAACTCCTGACCTCAAGCGATCCGCCTGCCTTGGCCTCTGAAAGTGCTGGGATTATAGGGTGAGCCATCGCGCCCAGTCACGCCATTTTGTTTACTGTTTATGTCTCCACTGCTCCTCCACTAGACTGCAGATGCTTTTGTCTCTTTTTGATGCCTAGTGCCCAGATCAGTGCCTGGCACACAGTGCTCAATACATATTTGCTGAATGGGTAAACTACTATTTTTCTGATTTATATATGTTTAAGCCATTCCCTAACTCCTTAGAATGAATGTTCCTTAAGAGTAGAAAATCAATATATTTATAAAACAGTGTACCATATAACATAATCTTGAGTTGTTACCTATAGGATATAATTTGTAATTAATACCAAATAAATAATGCTTCAGTAAATAGCTTTACATAACTTTTTGTGCACATTACACAGAGAAATAATCCCTCATTGGTTAAATTATTTTTATTTTTGTCAAAATATTGTAGTCACCTCCTTTAAAAAGTCAAATTGTACTATTACAAGACTTATAATGAAAGACACTTCCCCATTCTTCTCTAAGCTCCAGAGGCTACCAACTTCAACTCTTCTAGTCATTCTCCCTGTTTCCATCTTTCTCTTTTTTTTTTTTTGTTTTGAGACAGGGTTTCGCTCTTGTCACCCAGGCTGGAGTGCAATGGTGCGATCTTGGCTCATTGAAACCTCCGCCTCCCAGGTTCAAGAGATTCTCCTGCCTCAGCCTCCTGAGTAGGTGGGATTATCGGCACCCGCCTCCATGCCCAGCTAATTTTTGTATTGTTAGTAGAGATGGGGTTTTCCCATGTTGGCCAGGCTGGTCTCGAACTCCTGATTTCAGGTGATTCACCCACCTTGGCCTCCCAAAGTGCTGGGATTACAGGTGTGAGCCACCGTGCCCAGCCTGTTTCCATCTTTCTAAATTAAATGTTTATATTGATATTTCTTAATTTATCAATATTAAATATCAGATTTATTATCTTCCCCCCATGGTAGAAGACATCTTAGTTCTTTTTAATTTCTTGCTTTATCAATATTAACAATATCATTTCACCAACATGAAGTTTTAGCAATTGTTCTCACATACACAACTCTCCTCTCCCTCAATTCTCCCAATATTTGGTTAAATCAGTGAGTGTTAAAAAAATATTATTTACAAAGCTGGAGGCATCACGCTACCTGACTTCAAACTATACTACAAGGCTACAGTAACCAAAACAGCATGGTACTGGTGCCAAAACAGAGATATAGACCAATGGAACAGAACAGAGTCCTCAGAAATAATACC
>NW_012102032.1:3151061-3171383 GCF_000951045.1 Mandrillus leucophaeus
CAGCAACATGGCACAAGTATACATATGTAACAAACCTGCACGTTATGCACATGTACCCTAGAACTTAAAGTATAATAATAATAAATAAATAAATAAAAGAAAAAAGATGTTAAGTGGATGAAAGCAGGATACAAAACAGCAATACTATTAAATGTGTACAGTTTTATTTCAAAAAAAAATTATTATAGCCATACAAATAGTGTGAACTGCTGAACAGCAGACTAATTGTACAAGAAAGGAGTTCTTAAGTGACAGTCATGTGTCACTTAATGGGGATACGTTCTGAGAAGTGCATCGTTAGGCAATTTTGTCATTGTGCAAACATCACAGAGCATACTCATATAAACCCAAATGGTATAGTCTACTACACACATAGGCTATAGGGTACAGCCTATTGTTCCTAGAGACAAACATGCACAGTGTCTTACTGTACTGAGTACTGTATGCAGTTTTAACACAACGGTAAGTATTTGTGTAACTAAACATAGAAAAAGTACAGTAAAAATATGGTATAACAGATAAAAACGGTACATCTGTATAGGGCAGGGTAGCTCTATTATAATTTTATGGGACTACCATTGTATGTGCGGCCTGCTATTGACTAAAACGTTGTTGTGGGGTGCCTGACTGTATTTTGCTTTTCCTAGAGTTGTTAACTGCTTTATTTTTTTCATTTGCTTTGTTACCAACATACCTATCAGTATTCTTTTTCCAAAAGCTCCAACATCATTGTGGCATGCCATTCAATAATAACGTTTTTCATATGCTCATATAAACCAGTCCTTATTTTTTTCCTAGAAAACTCCCTGGTCTAGGCCTGCTTCTTTTTTTTTCCTAGAAAACTCCCTGGCCTAGGCCTGGTATAAAAATGATATCCTGGAACTTCCTTGTGGAGCCCTTCTGTGCTAGATCACCTGTTCCCAGATCCCATGTTTTTTTGTTTTTGTTTTTTTAAATTTATTTTAATAGTTCTTAGATTTTACTAGAGTATATCCTCCTGCTAGTTGTTTGTTTATTTGTTTGTTTGTTTTTGAGACAGAGTCTTGCTCTGTTGCCTAGGCTGGAGTGCAGTGGTGTGATCTTGGCTCAGTGCAACCTCCACTTCCCAAGTTCAAGTGATTATTCTGCCTCAGCCTCCTGAGTAGCTGGGATTACAGGTGTCCACCACCATCCCCGGCTAATTTTTGTATTTTTAGTAGAGACGAGGTTTCACTATGTTGGCCAGGCTGGTCTTGAACTCCTGATCTCAAGTGATTCATCCACCTCGGCCTCCCAAAGTGCTGAGATTACAGGTGTGAGCCACCGCGCCCGGCCCTCCTGCTAGTTTTAGCAACTTCTACTATCTCTCTTCCTTATCCTTCCAATCCTTTATTTTTATTTATTTTTGAATACAGACAGAATCTTGCTTTGTTGCCCAGGCTGGTCTCAAACTACTGGCCTCAAGTACTCTTCATGCTGTGGCATCTCAAAATGCTGAAATTACAGGCATGAGCTACCATACCCAGCCCTCCTAATTCTTTAGGGTCATTTAATATCTACACTGTCAGAGCTTATAACATGTAAATTCTCTTCTGGAATAGTAAGCCCCACATGAATCTTATGGATTGCATGCTCACATAAGGTCTTTTGGGACATTTTCTTTATCACTTGTTTGGCTGGCTGGGCATGGTACAGGTATCAGGGAAATTATATTTTCTGAGTTCTTGAATGTTCAAAAACATCTGTTGCCTTTTTACCTAAATAACAGGTAAGCTAGATATAAAACCTTGGATTACACGTCATTTTCTTGAGGACTATAGATAAAGTCTATAAAGCCTACAGTCTTCTGGCACTGAAATTTACTGAGGAGAATTCTGAAGTCAGTCCAGATCTTTCTCCCTCTCATGTTTTTTTCTTTTTCTGGAGTCATTCTTTAATTTTTGGAGTCCAATAACATGACTAGGTTGTGCCTTATAATTGTTCTATGTACATTTTCCCTGGCTCATGATGTACGCTCTCAATCTATAGATTCAAGTCTGCCTGACTTCCTTCCTTCCTTCCTTCTTACCTTCCTTCCTCCCTTCCCTTCCCTTCCTTCACTTCCTTCCCTTCCTTCACTTCCTTCCCTTTCTTCCTTCTTTCCCTTCCCTTCCCTTCCTTTCCCTTCCCTTCCCTTCTCTTCCTTCCCTTCCTTCCTTTTTTGAGACGTAGTTTTGCTCTTGTCGCTCAGGCTGGAGTGCAATGGCATGATCTCAGCTCACTGCAACCTCTGCCTCCTGGGTTCAAGTGATTCTCCTGCCTTAGTCTCCTGAGTAGCTGGGATTACAGGCATGCGCCACTGTGCTAATTTTTTTTTTTTTTTTTTTTTTTGAGACAGAGTCTCGCTCTTGTTGCCCAGGCTGGAATGCAATGGCACGATCTCAGCTCACCGCAACCTCTGCCTCCCGGGTTCAAGTGATACTCCTGCCTCATCCTCCCAGGTAGCTGGGATTACAGGCATGCACCACCATGCCTGGTTAATTTTGTATTTTTAGTAGAGACGGGGTTTCTCCACGTTGGTCAGGCTGGTCTCGAACTCCCGACCTCAGGTGATCTGCCCATCTTGGCCTCCCAAAGTGCTGGCATTACAGGCGTGAGCCACTGCACCCGGCTTTTTTCTTTTCTTTCTTTTTTTAAAATTTTTTATTTTTAGTAGAGATAGGGTTTCACCATGTTGGCCAGGCTGATCCTGAACTGACCTCAGGTGATCCATCCACCTCAGCCTCCCAAAGTGCTGGGATTCCAGGAATATGCCACCACGCCTGGCCTCAAGTCTGCATTTGTTTCTGAATAGTTTCCTTTAAAAATATCTTTAAATGTTATTTTCTATTGAGCTTTATTCTTCAGAGACAATTATTCTACTTTATCCATGTTCTACATCTTACATTGGGTTCTCTATTCCTTTTAAACACTTGGTTAATTTGCATTTCATTTTGCTCATTTTTTTCTCTAGTTTCCTACGTCCCTTACTATGTTTTCTAGAAGTGTGTATTCTCCTTTTGCACTTCCAATATGCCCATTATTTCATTGACAATTTTTTTTCTCTTTAGCTTATTTCCTAAGCTCTGTTACCTAAGGCTTTATCTTCTGCACCAAATCTTCCTTGACCTATCTCTGCTTTGTGTTCTAGTTTTACCAAAGTGTTTATAAGATTACGTTTTTCTGTCATTCAAGGCAATGTATTTTATTACAACTTTCATCAGCTCTGTTTTTTATTATTCAGTTTTTTTTTTCTTTTCTTTTTTTGAGACAGGGTCTTACTCTGTCTCCCAAGATGGAGAGCAGTGGTACAATCACAGATCACTACAGACTTGACCTCCTGGGCTCAAGTGATCCTCCTGCCTCAGCCTCCAGAGTAGCTAGGACTACAGGCATGTGCCACCATATCCAGCTAATTCTTTGTATTTATTTATTTATTTAATTTATTGTAGAGGTGGGGTTTTCCCATGTTGCCCAGGCTGGTCTTGAACTCCTGGACTTAAGCGATCCACTTGCCCCAGCCTCTCAAAGTGCTAGGATTACAGACGTGAGCCACCGCGCCCAGTCCAGATACTTGATTCTTATAAATTGTGATAGAACAAGTAAATTTTCAGGTGAGATCAGGCACGTTCAGGGTGGTACGGCCATAGACAAAACAAGTCAATTTTCAAAACAGAGATAGCAGGAAGAATTTCTGATATTGGAAATAATGACAGCGTATCTCATTTTTAAGACCTTCCAAAGCTAACAGAATTTTAAATGATGAATTGAGAATAAATAATCTAACTTCCCAAATATGTATGTAAAACAAGATAACATGATAACATAAAGAAACCCAGTTGTATCTCAGATTGGTTCTGTGAAAACTTATATCCAGCCAGAAACATAATAAGCAGGTAACTTAACTTTCAGGGGTTATTGCTGACTCTACTTCTCTTCATGGAATACATAAGGAAAAAAATTGCTTCTGAGGGTATCGAATGCTTTTTTTCTCCTTCTCAGTATTCTATTATACAAATGTTCAAATGTACAGAAAAATGGAAATGATTTTACAGTAAACATTCATATACCCACTACTTAGATTCTACCGTTAATATTTTGCTATCTATTGATCAATCCATCAATGCATCTTATTTCTCATGCATATTAAAGCACCCTGCAGATATCAGTACATTTCCCCCTGCAAATATGCATATTATTAACTAGAATTCAAAATTTTGTACAGGCTTTAGTAAAATTTACATATAATAAAATACATATTCTATGTACATGTATTGAATTTTGGCAAATGCATTTATCTATGTAACCCCAAACCCTACCAAGATATAGGACATCATAATTACTCCAGAAAGTTCCATCATCCTCCTTTCCAGTCAGTCCTCACTCTCAATCTCCCACTGTTCTCATTTTTTCATCATAGATTAATGTGTCTCTTCTTGAACTTCACATAAATGGATTCATATAGCCTGTTTTCTTTTATGTAAGGCTCCTTTTACTCAGCAAAATATTTTTGAGATTCATCACATTATTGCATCCCAATAATAATTACTTTTTATTGCTGATTAGTTTTCCAGTTTATTAACATACTGCAGTTCAATTATTCTCCTATCCTATTGATGAATACTTGGGCCGTATCTAGTTTGGGACTATGATGAATAAAGCTATATTAAAATTCATGTGTGAGTAATTTTGTAGACATATGTTTTCATTTTTCTTGGGCAAATACCAAGAAATGAAATTGCTGGGTCACAGGGAAGGTACGTGTTTAGTTTTACACAAAACGGCCAGCCCTTTTTCCAAAGTGGTTATATCCTTTTTACATGCCCATTGACAATGTATAGAGTTTTGGTTGTTCCACATCTTCACCAGCATTTGGTGGTGTCAGTCTTTTTAATTTTAGCAACTCTGAGGGTGTATAGTAGTATCTTGTTGTGATTTTAGGTAGTAACCAAATACCTTCTTTAAGAGTTTGGATAACATAATAGTAATATAACTTATAATACATATAATGATTTCTTTCGAATGTCAAGTAGTCCTGACAACAGTGTAAGAATGCTAGAGTAGTACATTTTTCCATAGTGAGAAGCTTTTTTGTTTCTGGTTGTATCTGCCAGATAAAGCAAATCTTTTTTTTTCTCTTTTGGAAACAGGGTCTCGCTCTGTCACCCAGCCTAGAGTGCAGTGGTGCGAACACAGCTTGCTGCAGTCTCAACCTTCTAGGCTCAAGTGATCCTCCTGCCTCAGCCTCTCCTATAGCTGGGACCACAGGTAGGCACCACCATGCCTGGCTACTTTTTATTTTTTTTTTTGTGATGGGGTCTTGCTCTGCTGCCCAGGCTGGAATGCAGTGGTGTGATCCCGGCTCACTGCAACCTCTGCCTCCCAGGTTCAAGCGATTTTCCTGCCTCAGCCTCCAGAGTAGCTGGGACTACAGGTGCCTGCCACCACGCCCAGCTCATTTTTGTGTATTTTAGTAGAGAGAGGGTTTCACCATCTTGGCCAAGCTGGTCTCGAACTCCTGACCTCAGGTGATCCACCTGCCTCGGGCTCTCAAAGTGCTGGGATTACAGGCATGAGCCACTGCACCTGGCCACCTGGCTAATTTTTTAATTTTTAAAATGCTTTGTATATCCTTGCTAACATGGTGAAACCCCGTCTCTACTAAAAATACAAAAAATTAGCTGGGCATGGTGGTGCGGGCCTGTAGTCTCAGCTACTTGGAGGCTGAGGCAGGAGAATGGCGTAAACCCGGGAGGGGGAGCTTGCAGTGAGCCAAGATGGCGCCACTGCACTCTAGCCTGGGCAACAAAGCTAGACTCTGTCTCAGAAAACAAACAAACAAACAAACAAAAAAATGCTTTGTGGAGACAGGGTCTCACTTTGTTGCCCATGCTGGTCTTGAACTGGGCTCAAGCAATCTGCCTGCCTCAGCCTCCCAAAGTGCTGGGATTACAGGAGTGAGCCAACACACCTGGCCTTAAATGAATTTATTCGAGGTAACACTGCTATAGTAACAAAGGCCCCTGATTGATACATCTATTTTGGGTAACTGGTAACAGTAAAGGAAACTGCAACCAAAACACTTAACTAAGATTCCACTATTTTTTTGGAAAGGTAGCTGCAGAAAGCCAAAACACTGAAAATACTCTATCACTAGTTAAAAAGTTTAAAAGTCGGCCAGGTGCAGTGGCTCACGCCTGTAATCCCAGCACTTTGGGAGGCCGAGGCAGGCGGATCACGAGGTCAGGAGATCGAGACCATCCTGCCTAACATGATGAAATCCTCTCTCTACTAAAAAAATACAAAAAAAATTAGCCCGGCGTGGTGGCGGGCGCCGGTAGTCCCAGCTACTTGGGAGGCTGAGGCAGGAGAATGGCGTGAACCCAGGAGGCGGTGCTTGCAGTGAGTCAAGATCGTGCCACTGCACTACAGCCTGGGCGACAGAGCGAGACTCTGACTCAAAAAAAAAAAAAAAAAAAAAAAAAAAAAGTTTAAAAGTCAGTAATATATCTCTAAAGTATAAAAATGAATATATTTTAAAGCAAAGATATTTGTTACAAGTCCATTATGTTCTGACAAATTTCTATCAGATTTAAAAAAATAGTGAGTTAAAATGAAAACACAAAGTCTCTGAATTCAATGTTAGTCAATATTTGTGTTTATTTGTTTGAGACACAGTCTCGCTCTGTCGCCCAGGCTGGAGTGCAGTGGCCGGATCTCAGCTCATTGCAAGCTCCGCCTCCCGGGTTCACGCCATTCTCCTGCCTCAGCCTCCAGAGTAGCTGGGACTACGGGCGCCCGCCACCTCGCCCGGCTAGTTTTTTGTATTTTTTAGTAGAGACGGGGTTTCACCGTGTTAGCCAGGATGGTCTCGATCTCCTGACCTCGTGATCCGCCCCTCTCGGCCTCCCAAAGTGCTGGGATTACAGGCTTGAGCCACCGCGCCCGGCTAGTCAATATTTTTTAAATCAAGAGTTTAATTTTCATGTTATAATAACTTGTTTTTAGGTGCACATTTATTTTATATATTTGAGTTTATAACATTTACATATTATAGTCAATTCAGTTAGAAAAGTTAGGTTTTAATGAATGCAAACATATTAACTCTGAAGTTGCAGATACCGTTGCAGTTTTATATTAGCCCCCATAGCTAATTGTTTTTGTTATATTACACTGAAGACAATCCAGTTTCCACAAATGCCATACAAACAGTAATTTTTTTAAAAAAATCAGCTTCTCTTAAAATCTCAAGCTACTTTTAAATAGAAATGGCAAAGTTTATTAGGAAATGAACACACACGTGGAAAATAATCTGGCAGCACAGCACAATTAATTGGTTGTGGACGCTAAGGGTATCATATTATTTGACTACGCTTCTTTACATATACACACTATAACACACACACACATGCACACACACATATTTTAAATGATTTATATAACCAGTACATAATTAAAAATTAAAATATACAAAGGGAGTTATAATGAAAAGCAATACTACCCTTCCTTCCTCTTTCAGTGCTATTCATCAGAGACAACCAATAAACCAATTAGAATATTTTGCCTTTTTTTTTTTTTTTTTTTTTTTTTTTAAATTTAGACAGAGCCTCGCTCTGTCACCCAGGCTAGAGTGCAGTGGTGCAACCTCGGCTCATTGCAGACTCCACCTCCTGGATTCAAGAGATTCTCCTGCCTCAGCCTCCTGAGTAGCTGGGACTATAGGCATGTGCACCAAACCCAACCAAATTTTGTATTTTTAGTAAAAGTGGGGTTTCACCACGTTGGCCATGCTGGTCTCAAACTCTTGACCTCAAGTGATTCGCCCATCTCAGCCTCCCAGAAGTGCTGGGATTACAGGCATGAGCCATTGCACCCAGCCAATACTTTGCAATTTAGCTTAACACAAACCACTTAACATTAACGCACAATTCCCAGTTGGAGGAGGGGAGGAGGAACAGTATAGAGAAATTAGGACATCCATACACTGTTGATGAGAATGTAAGGTAATGAAATCATTTATTTATTTATTTATTTTTTAGGGACTTGCTCCTTATTGCCACCTACAGATCAGTGTCCCTTCTTTCTCCCTCAAAACTCTTTGAAACCCATGCTATACCTACAGAATGGGAGAAAATTTTTGCAATCTACCCATCTGACAAAGGTCCAATATCCAGAATCTACAAAGAACTTAAGCAAATTTACAAGAAAAAAACAGCCCCACGCCTGTAATCCCAGCACTTTGGGAGGCTGAGGTGGGCGGATCACGAGGTCAGCAGATCGAGACCATCCTGGCTGATATGGTGAAACCCCGTCTCTACTAAAATACAAAAAATTAGCCAGGCATGGTGGCGGGCACCTGTAGTCCCAGCTACTCGGGAGGCTGAGGCAGGAGAATGGTGTGAACCCAGGAGGTGGAAGATCCGGGAGGTGGAGGTTGCAGTGAGCTGAGATCATGCCACTGTACTCCAGCCTGGGTGACAGAATGAGACTCCATCTCAAAAACAAAAAAAAGAGAGAGAGAGAGAGAGAAAGAAAGAAAAAAACAGCCCCTTCAAAAAATGGGCAAAGGATATGAACAAACACTTCTCAAGAGAAGACATTTATGCCGCCAAAAAAATACGAAAAAAAAGCTCAACATCACTGATGATTAGAGAAATGCAAATAAAAACTATAATGAGATACCATCCCACACCAGTCAGAATGGCAATTATTAAAATGTCAAGAAACAATAGATGCTGGTGAGGCTGTGGAGAAATAGGAATGCTTTTACACTGTTGGTGGGAATGTAAATTAGTTAAACCATTGTGGAGGACAGTGTAGCAATTCCTCAAGGATCTAGAACCAGAAATACCATTTGACCCAGCAATCCCATTATTGGGTATATACCCAAAGGAATATAAATAATTTTACTATAAAGACACATGCACACGTATGTTTATTGCAGCACTATTTACAATAGCAAAGACATGGAACCAACCCAAATGCCCAAAAATGATACACTAAATAAAGCAAATGAGGTACATATACACTATGGAATACCATGCAACCATAAAAACGAATGAGATCATGTTCTTTGCAGGGACATGGATGAAGCTGGATGCCATCATCCTCAGCAAACTAACACAGGAAGAGAAAACCAAATACCGCATGTTCTTACTCATAAGTGAGAGTTGAACAATGAGAACACATGGACACGGAGGGGAACAACACATACTGGGGCCAGTTGGGGGGTGGGTGGCAAGGGGAGGGAGAGCATTAGGACAAATAGCTAACACATGTGGGGCTTAAAATCTAGATGAGGGGTTGATAGGTGCAGCAACCACCACGGCACACGTATGCCTGTATAACAAACCTACACGTTCTTCACGTGTATCCCAAAACTTAAAGTAAAAAAGAAAAAGAAAAAGAAACCCATGCTATTGGACTAAACTCTGTTGCCTAGGTTAGAGTGCTGTGGTGTGATCATAGCTGACTGTAACCTTGAACTCCTGGGCTCAAGCAATCCTCTCAGCTCAGTCTCTTGAGCAGCTGGAGCTACAGGCATGTGCCACCATACCCAGCTACTTGGGATAAAATACAGAAAATGTTTAATTTTCTGTAGAGCCACAGTACTTAGACAAATAATTTTAAAGAAAAATTTGGTATACCTAATTTTTCCTTCCATCTTTCCTTTCATTCTTCCTTCCCTCTGTCCCTTTGTTCTTCCCTCCCTCCTTTCCTTCCTTTTTTTCTTTTTTTAAAAGATGGGGTCTTGGCCAGGCACGGTGGCCCACGCCGGTAATCCCAGCACTTTGGGAGGCCGAGGCAGGCAGATCATTTGAGGTCAGGAGTTCGAGACCAGCCTGGCCAACATGATAAAACACTGTCTCTAATAAAATATACAAAAATTAGCCAGGCATGGTGGTGCACGCCTGTAATCCCAGCTACTTGGGAGGCTGAGGCAACAGAATTGCTTGAACCCAGGAGATGGAGGTTGCAGTGAGCCGAAATCATGCCACTGCACTCCAGCCTGGGTGACAAGAGACTCTGTCTCAAAAACAACAAAAAAAGAGGGAGTCTTGCTCTGTTACCCGGGCTGGAGTAAAGTGATGCAATCATAGCTCCCTGCAACCTTGAATTCCTGGGCTCAAACAATCCTCCCTCCTCAGCCTCCTGAGTAGCTGGGACTATGGTGCAAGTCACCATGTCCAAATGACTTTCTTTTTTTTTTTTTTTTGAGACAAAGTCTCACTCTCTCACCCAGGCTGGAGTGCAGTAGTGCGATCTCAGTTCACTGCAACCTCCACCTCCCAGGTTCAAGCAATTCTCCTGCCTCAAACTCCCAAGTAGCTGGGACTATAGGCGCATGCCACCACACCCGGCTAATTTTTTATTTTTAGTAGAGACAGGGTTTCACCATGTTGGCCAGGCTGGTCTCAAACTCCTGACCTCAGGTGATCTGTCTACCTCGGCCTCCCAAAGTGCTGGGATTACAGGTGTGAGCCACCATGCCCGGTCCAAATGACTTTTTTTAGGAATGGGATCCCACTATGTTGCCCAGGTTGGTTTCAAACTCCTGGCCTCAAGTGATCCTCCAGCCTCTGCCTCCCAAAGCTTTGGGATTATAAGTGGCACCACCACATCGTTTATCCACCTAATATTTTCTTTTCTTTTCTTTCTTTTTTTTTTTTTTGAGATAGGGTCTCACTCTGTCACCCAGATTGGAATACAATGGTGCAATCTCGGCTCACTGCAACCTCTGCCTCCTGGGCTCAAGTGATCCTTCCATGTCAGCCTTCCAAGTAGCTGGGACTACAGGTGTGCACCACCATGCCTGGCTAATTTTTGTATTTATAGTAGAGATGGGGTTTTGCCATGTTGGCCAGGCTGGTCTTGAACTCCAGGCCTCAAGTGATCCAGCTGCCTTGGCATCCCAAAGTCTTGGGATTACAAGTGTGAGCCATTACACCTGGCCCTAATATTTTTCAAAATTCACATTTATTTCAACCTAACATTAGAAATTTATTCTATTTATATAGCTGTAAAAGTATTTCAATCACTAGGTCAGGAGATCAAGACCATCCTGGCCAACATGGTGAAACCCTGTCTCTTCTAAAAATACAAAAATTAGCTGGGTGTGGTGGTGTGCACATGTAGTCCCAGCTACTCAGGAGGCTGAGGCAGGAGAATCACTTGAACCCGGGAGGCAGAGGTTGCAGTGAACCAAGATCACGCCACTGCACTCCAGCCTAGGCAACAGAGCGAGACTCTGTCTTAAAAAAGAAAAAAGGACTTCAAGACATATATTTAAAGATGTTCACTACAATGAAAACTTAGAAATAATAATAAAAAAAATTCTCAATAGGGCACTGGTGAAATACAATGGAATACAATGCAGCCATTAAAAACAATAAGGTAAGAGGCTGGGCTCAATGACTCACATCTGCAATCCCAGCACTTTAGGAGACCAAGGTAGGAGGATTGCTTGAAGCCAGGAGTTCAAGACCAGTCTTGGCAACATAGCAATATCCCATCTCTACAAAAAAAATACAAAAATTAGCCCGATGTGGTGGCACACACCTGTAATCCTAGCTATATGGGAGGCTGAGGTGGGAGGATCCCTTGAGCCCAGGAGTTCGAGGTTGCAGTGAGCTATGATCGTGCCACTGCAGCATTCAAACAGCTGAACGTGACCAAAGTAAAATTCAAACATAATGACTTGGCTTCCTTTAATTTATTACTACTAACTTTAAGTGAGCCTTTAGTGTTACTTAACTTATTGTATTTAAAAAAAAAAATCAACTCTTCTCCCTCCCTCTCCTCATTGAAAAAATAGAAATTATAACTCACATAAGCTCTCATCATATTAAATATATACTAAAATATGTGCATCTGTACCCATACACTCTTTTCTTTTTTTCTTTTTTTTTTTGAGATGGAGTCTCACTCTGTCACCCAGGCTGGAGTACAGTGGTACAATCTCAGCTCACTGCAACCTCTGCCTCCTGGGTTCAAGCGATTCCCCTGCCTCAGCCTCCCAAGTAGCTGGGACTACAGGTGCATGCCACCACACGTGGCTACTTTTTTATTTTTAGTAGAGATGGGGTTTTACCATGTTGGCCAGGCTGGTCTTGAACTCGGTGATCTGTCTACCTCGGCCTCCCAAAGTGCTGGGATTACAGGTGTGAGCCACCATGCCCGGTCCAAATGACTTTTTTTAGGAATGGGATCCCACTATGTTGCCCAGGTTGGTTTCAAACTCCTGGCCTCAAGTGATCCTCCAGCCTCTGCCTCCCAAAGCTTTGGGATTATAAGTGGCACCACCACATCGTTTATCCACCTAATATTTTCTTTTCTTTTCTTTCTTTTTTTTTTTTTTGAGATAGGGTCTCACTCTGTCACCCAGATTGGAATACAATGGTGCAATCTCGGCTCACTGCAACCTCTGCCTCCTGGGCTCAAGTGATCCTTCCATGTCAGCCTTCCAAGTAGCTGGGACTACAGGTGTGCACCACCATGCCTGGCTAATTTTTGTATTTATAGTAGAGATGGGGTTTTGCCATGTTGGCCAGGCTGGTCTTGAACTCCAGGCCTCAAGTGATCCAGCTGCCTTGGCATCCCAAAGTCTTGGGATTACAAGTGTGAGCCATTACACCTGGCCCTAATATTTTTCAAAATTCACATTTATTTCAACCTAACATTAGAAATTTATTCTATTTATATAGCTGTAAAAGTATTTCAATCACTAGGTCAGGAGATCAAGACCATCCTGGCCAACATGGTGAAACCCTGTCTCTTCTAAAAATACAAAAATTAGCTGGGTGTGGTGGTGTGCACATGTAGTCCCAGCTACTCAGGAGGCTGAGGCAGGAGAATCACTTGAACCCGGGAGGCAGAGGTTGCAGTGAACCAAGATCACGCCACTGCACTCCAGCCTAGGCAACAGAGCGAGACTCTGTCTTAAAAAAGAAAAAAGGACTTCAAGACATATATTTAAAGATGTTCACTACAATGAAAACTTAGAAATAATAATAAAAAAAATTCTCAATAGGGCACTGGTGAAATACAATGGAATACAATGCAGCCATTAAAAACAATAAGGTAAGAGGCTGGGCTCAATGACTCACATCTGCAATCCCAGCACTTTAGGAGACCAAGGTAGGAGGATTGCTTGAAGCCAGGAGTTCAAGACCAGTCTTGGCAACATAGCAATATCCCATCTCTACAAAAAAAATACAAAAATTAGCCCGATGTGGTGGCACACACCTGTAATCCTAGCTATATGGGAGGCTGAGGTGGGAGGATCCCTTGAGCCCAGGAGTTCGAGGTTGCAGTGAGCTATGATCGTGCCACTGCAGCATTCAAACAGCTGAACGTGACCAAAGTAAAATTCAAACATAATGACTTGGCTTCCTTTAATTTATTACTACTAACTTTAAGTGAGCCTTTAGTGTTACTTAACTTATTGTATTTAAAAAAAAAAATCAACTCTTCTCCCTCCCTCTCCTCATTGAAAAAATAGAAATTATAACTCACATAAGCTCTCATCATATTAAATATATACTAAAATATGTGCATCTGTACCCATACACTCTTTTCTTTTTTTCTTTTTTTTTTTGAGATGGAGTCTCACTCTGTCACCCAGGCTGGAGTACAGTGGTACAATCTCAGCTCACTGCAACCTCTGCCTCCTGGGTTCAAGCGATTCCCCTGCCTCAGCCTCCCAAGTAGCTGGGACTACAGGTGCATGCCACCACACGTGGCTACTTTTTTATTTTTAGTAGAGATGGGGTTTTACCATGTTGGCCAGGCTGGTCTTGAACTCTCGACCTCAGGCAATCCACCCGCCTCCGCCTCCCAAAGTGCTGGGATTACAGGCATGAACCACCGCGCCCGGCCACACTCTTTCTTCCTATACAATGGTAAAATTGTCCATAATCCTATCTAAGGCCATCTCTTCTGCTGATTCGCTGAATTTTTTTTTTTTTTTTTTTTTTTTTGAGATAGAGTCTCACTCTGTCACCCAAGCCTGGAGTGCAGTGGCATGATCACGGCTCACTGCAGCCTCAACCAGGCAGGTTCAAGCGATCCTCCTACCTCACAGGTACCCGGCTGTTGCTTTTTATTTGTTTGTTTGTTTGTTTGTAGAGATGGCATCTCACTATGTTTCCTAGCCTGCTCTCAAATTCCTGGGGTCAAGCGATCCATCCACCTCAGCCTCCCAAAGTGCTAGGACTACAGACGTGAGCCACTGCACCTAGCCACATCTACTGGATTCTATCCCCTCTCACCAACCTACAATTGTCTTTCTCTCTTACATTATCAATTATCCCTCTCTACTAGACATTTCCCATCAGCAAAGAATGTTTCCAATGTTAAAATACAGGTTTCTGACCAACATTTCACCTCCCCAGTCAAAGTCCCATTTCTCTGCTGCCCTTTACAATCAGACATGAAAGAGCAATCTGTACTTGCTGTCTCTACCTTCTTTATTCCCATTGTCTCTGAAACTCATTCCATTCAGACTCTAATTCTCAGTTCTTTTCTGAAACTGCTCTTATTAAAGTCACAATGGCTTCTATGCTGCCAAATCCAACGGTCAATTCTCATCTTCATTTTATTTGCACCATCAGCAGTATACGACAGAAATGATTTTTCTCCACCTTGAAACCCTTTTGTTTCACTTTTAGGTCACCACTTCTCTTGGTTCTCTTTCTACTTCATTAGATGCTTCTTTTGATCTCGTTCACTGGTTTCTCTTTTCCTGACCTCTAAAAATGATAATGCCCAGGGTTCAGTCCTTGACCTCTTCTCTATCTCTATCCATTTAATAGGTTTCATCATGTCTCATATCTTTATATATTATCTATATGCTGATGACTCCCAATGTATGTTTCTGGTCCAAACCTCTGATTCGAACACCAGGCTCTTATACTCAAGTACCTGCTCTTGGATATCTAATGCTCATTTCAAACTTGTTAAACTTATTTGTCCTAAAACGAAATCCTAATTCTCAACCTCCTTTTCACCAAACCCATTTCTCCTATAAACTTCCTTATTTCAATAAATAGTAGTAACTCTATTTTTCCATTTGCCTCCTTTTAATAATGAGCCAAGGAAGGAGGGTAGTGAAGATCACAGGGAAAATGGATCTAAGGTCCTGTTGCAGTTAAAATTGTTGAAGTCCATATACTACAGGGAGAGGGCTGGAAAGACAGGAGTTGTGGGAGGAGAGTAGAATGCTTAAAATGAAGGTTTAGTTATTAGTAATGACATGGCCTAGAGGATGATTTCATGAGCGGGTGACTAAATTGAGGTGGAAGACAAGATCATTGGAGGTGAGGAGGTCAAGAAACATAGATATCTGAGCATTGGAGGATTGCCTGTGTAGATACTGAAATAACTAAAATTTTTAAAGAGTTGTGGAGGGAAAGACAGTAAGGTTGGTGTGGAGGGAAGGACAGTAAGGTTGGTGTGGAGGCAAGGACAGTAAGGTTGATGTGGAGGGAAGGACAGTAAATGCTGGTGCTAAAACTCATTTTCCATTTTTAATGACTCCTTTCCAAAAATCTTGGAGTCATTTTGATTCCTCCGTATCTCACATCCCAAATCCAATCCATCAGCAAATCTTCTTGGTTCTATCTTCAAAATACCTGTTACCACTTTTATAGATAGCACCCTAGTCTAAACCATCATTACTATGCTTCCCCTGGATTAATGTCATCAACTGCTAACTGATCTTCCTGCTTCTCCCCTGCCCTCTCCTGACGCCATAGTTTATTCTGCCAGCAAGAGCCAGATATGTCCTTTAAAAAATGTCAGTACCAATGGTAAATTCTTAGTTTTGATTAATGTACAAAAATCATGTAGCCCCTGGGAGAAAGAACTCTCTATCTTTTTTTTTTCTTTTTTTCTTTTGAGACAGAGTTTCATTCCTGTTGTCCAGGCTGGAGTGCAATGGTGCGATGTCAGCTCACCGCAACCTCTGCCTCCCCGGTTCAAGTGATTCTCCTGCCTCAGCCTCCTGAATAGCTGGAATTACAGGCATACGCCACCACGCCCAGCTAATTTTTTGTGTTTTTAGTAGAGACAGGGTTTCTCCATGTTGGTCAGCTGGTCTTGAACTCCCGACCTCAGGCGATCCTCCCACCTCAGCTTCCCAAAGTGCTGGGATTACAGGCGTGAGCCACCACGCCCAGCCTCTATCTTTTCAACTCGCTGTAAATCTAAAATGGTTTCAAAACAAAAAGTTTAAAATTAGTTATGTCATTGACACTTATCTGCTTAAAACCACGGTGCCAAAAACCACACAGAAGGTACTCAGTAAATATTTATTAAATGAATAGATGAAAGCTGAATGTTAACTATTCAAGAACTTTCAAGTTCAATGACTGCATATTTCCCTGCATTACCTCTTTCCATCTATCAGTTTCTATTCTTCCACGAGGTTTAGTACATGTTTCTAAATGCCACATTTCTCTTATGGTTTTCTTCCTTCTCTCACATACAATGACTATTCCTATCCATTATCTTCTGAGAGCCATAAAAAACCTTAAGGCATTTCTCCCTTTCAAATTTAAATTCAAATTTAAATTACCTTTTCAAAGCACTCTGAATCAAACCACTGTGAAAATTATAAATCTGAAGACTATAGCTCTGCTTCCATTTATGGTTCAGTACAGAATGCTTGGGGTTTTAAACATGTCAACATCCCAGTTTATGTAGATAAAATTTTAGACCTCATAACTGTCGCCCTTTTCTGCATTTTATCTAGATTTAGATTTTGAGTTCAAGAAGCAAAGATTTGGCTAATTCTGCATCTTTAAAAGTAACTGAATAAACATTTCTTATTCAGTTTTTTAGAAGCCTGTTTTTTTAATTTATTTATTTATTTATTTATTTATTTATTTATTTATTTATTTATTTACTGAGACGGAATCTCCCTCTGTCGCCCATCCTGGAGTGCAGTGGCGCGATCTCGGCTCACTGCAACCTCTAGCCTCCTGAGTAGCTAGGACTACAGGTGCATGCCGCCATGCCCAGCTAATTTTTTGTATTTTAGTAGCCCAGCTAATTTTTCGTATTTTAGTAGAGATGGGGTTTCACCATGTTGCCCAGGTTGGTCTCAAACTCCTGAGCTCAGGCAATCCACCAGCCTCAGCCTCCCAAAGTGCTAGGATTACAAGATGCATGTATTTTTAAAGCATACATTATTTTAAAAAGCTATATTTGGGGGTTTATGGTAGGTAAAAAGCTCCCTACTAAAGATCATAAATTACCATTACAAATCAGAATGAGATAGTACAGCATTAGACTTAGCCTTATATGAAAGAGGAAATCTATTTGACACAAATTCCAGTAATCTAAGTAATCTCTACCTGATAAAAAGGATATGCCCTTAGGAATTCTACTGGTTAAATGTTCAGCTTCTGAAAGAACTATTTTTAAATAAGTCTTAAATGTACACCAAACCTCCAATACAGTTGGCAGCTTCAGAAAAGTTTAATTACCCTCTTATTTCTTTAACCATCCAAAGAAACCAATCCACTGTCTACCATAGTACTTACTACCTGCTGTGAGCACAGTCAAATTGATTCCCCACTGTTAAACTCAGAAAATAAACCAAAAGAATTTAAAAAATTAAAAGAAATGGGAATGCTGATGGGGGAAGTAACAAAATTACAGCAACTAGGGACAAAATGAGAATCTCAGCCTGACATTTAATACTGAGAAAGATCTGAGAAACTATTTTCAGGAATTCCTTGGAAAATATCTAGGAAAATGCTTTTATTCATAGTTGTAAAATAAACTTCCAACTAAGAATACAGTAATTTACCATGATTTTCTTTAAATGCTACTCCATAGGGAACTAAAGAATAAAATTATAGTTTGACTTTGAAAAGATCTGATCTGGTCAGTAAATGAAAAATGTCAAAACTAAAAAAAAAAAAAATGGGTAATAAAACTTTTTTCCATGCAGAAGAATCACAACAGTACAAAGTATGTATTATCCATAATGAGGAGAAGAAATAGTTGGCAGTAGATACTATAGAAGGGCCCAAAGTCATTTTACTTTCCAGCAATAGCTTCTCTTCTGAATTCACCATAAAATTGGTACTGTGTTGCTTAAGTTAAACCAACAGTAGTGGCATCAAGCTGTGTGAATTTGATTGCAGAGAGCTATTGTCTATTTCCGAATAGTTTTCAAAAAGATGTCTCCTTGATGGAAATGCTGAATTATAACCTTAACCACAACAACACATCTGGGCATTGCCTTAGGAAAAACTGTCACAGAGTAGTAAATGGAGTGGAAGAAATAGGAGAATGTATGCTATATAAAAAAGTGCTACAATCCTCTTAGCTAAGAAAACAAACGTAAATAGATAACAAACAATGGCAACGATTATAATAAATTCTAGGCCTCACCAAAAAACAAACAAACAAACAAAAACCTCAATACATTATGTGTATCTTTTAATTTTCAATGAATACAGATAGTTTTTTTTTTCTTTTTTCTTTTTTTTTTTGAGACAGAGTCTCGCTCTGTTCCCCAGGCTGGAGTGCAGTGGTGCAATCTCAGCTCACTGCAACCTCTGCCTCCCAGGTTCAAGTGATTCTCATGCCTCAGCCTCCAGAGTAGCTGGGATTATAGGCATGCACAACCACGCCCGGATACTTTTTGTATTTTTAGTAGAGACGGGGGTTTTTTTACCATGTTGGCTCGGCTGGTCTCAAACTCCTGGCCTCAAGCAATCCACCCACCTTGGCCTCCCAAAGTGCTGGGATTACAGGTGTGAGCCACCATGCCCTGCCACAGATAGTTCTTATAGTTACTGAGGGAATCTCTGTTGACTAGTTTACTAGTCTTATATAATAATAGCACATATTTATATAGTACTTTATGTTTACAAATGGTTTTCACATATACTATCTCAGTTAGTCCTTAGTTAAAGCTCTCAGTTAAACCCTGAGAGATAGGTACTATATGCATTAAAGCAAAATCATATAATTGGAAGGAACCACAGAAGTCATCTAGCCAACTTTCAATTTCAGGTAGGAATTCTCTCTATAGTATCCCTAACATCTGATTAGTTAGCTTCTGTCATAATTTCTTTCTTTTTTGAAACAGGGTCTCGCTCTGTCACTCAGGTTGGAGTGGAGTGGTGTGATCATGGCTCACTGCAGCCTCAACCTCTCAGGCTCAAGTGATATTCCTTCCTCAGCCTCCTTAGTAGCTGGGATTACAGGTGTGAGCCACTGTGCAAGGCCATACTTTCTTTTTTTTAATGACAGCAAGCTCATCCTTAAGCTATAATTTCTTTTTTTGTTTTTTGTTTTTTTTTTTTGGAGACGGAGTCTTGCTCTGTCTCCCAGGCTGGAGTACTGGAGTACAGTGGCTGGATCTCGGCTCACTGCAAGCTCCGCCTCCTGGGTTCATGCCATTCTCCTGCCTCAGCCTCTACAGGCGCCTGCCACTACACCCAGCTACTTTTTTGTATTTTTTAGTAGAGACGGGGTTTCACTGTGTTAGCCAGGATGGTCTTGATCTCCTGACCTCATGATCTGCCCGCCTCAGCCTCCCAGAGTGCTGGGATTACAGGCGTGAGCCACCGTGCCCGACCAAGCTATAATTTCTTATTGACAGGAATTCATAAGAAAAGGCCTATGAAGAATGAACAAGGATTAATTATATATTTACTTAAATGGGATCAGGGAAACAGGACAACAGAAAATTCTACCTCTATCCTATTAGTTTCTGTTTATTCAAAATTTATTATGTGCCAGACATTGTCTTTATGTACACGTTCTCTTTTAAACTTTACAACAACCTGTAAGGAGCAGCTAATAGCAGCTTAGTTGTTAGGAATGCTATGCTTGAAATTATTTTTTTCCAAATTATTTAATGGCCTTTAAAATCTATTTAAATGCAGTGGAATGTGTCTGTAGTCCCAGCTACTTGGCAGGCTGAGGTGAGAGGATCACCTGAGAGCAGGAGTTTGAGTCTACCCTGGGCAACATAGCGAGAAATCCTGTTTCAAACAAACAAGAAAAAACACAACACAATTTAAATGGAAAAACTCTGAGAATGCATGCTGAATAGCAGGCATAGCTAAAGATGAAGTATGATTATATCCATCTTATAGATAAGAAAATTGAGTTAAATGAATTAGCCCTAGTTATATTTAGAAAGTAATGGGGTGGGACTTAGAAAACAAATCTTCTAACTACTAATTGAGCATTAATTCTATTCCACATGGCAAAGTACAAGGTAAGCTACAATGCATTTTTTTTTTTTTTTTTTTTGGGACGGAGTCTCGCTCTGTCACTCAGGTTGGAGTGGAGTGG
>NW_012102032.1:3174479-3175014 GCF_000951045.1 Mandrillus leucophaeus
AGCCAGGATGGTCTCCATCTCCTGACCTCATGATCCGCCCGTCTCGGCCTCCCAAAGTGCTGGGATTACAGGCTTGAGCCACCGCGCCCGGCCTAAGAAAACCACTTTAAAGACACATATAGATAAAACAAAATGGAGAGAAATACCATGATAACACTAATCAAAAGAAAGCAGTAGATACTTAATTCAAAGCAACGAATGTTATCAAGGCTGAAGAAGGGCATTACATAATGATAAAGGAGTCAATTCTCCAAGAAAACATGATAATCCTTTAAGTGTGTGTGTCTAATAAGAATGCATCAGAATAGGTGAGGCAAAAACTGGTAGAAGAGCAAGGACAAAGAGATGAATCCACTACTATAATTGGAGACTTCAACATCCCTCTATCAGAAATGGACAAAATGTAGCAGGCACAAAATTAGTAAGGACGTAGTTGAACTCAACACCACCATCCATCAACTGAATATAATTTACATCTACAGACTACTTCATCCAACAGCAGAATACACACTCTTCTCTTTTTTTTTTTTTTTTT
>NW_012102032.1:3177574-3180148 GCF_000951045.1 Mandrillus leucophaeus
CGAGTAGCTGGGACTACAGGCGCCCGCCACCTCGCCCGGCTAGTTTTTTGTATTTTTAGTAGAGACGGGGTTTCACCGTGTTAGACAGGATGGTCTCGATCTCCTGACCTCGTGATCCGCCCGTCTTGGCCTCCCAAAGTGCTGGGATTACAACAGGCTTGAGCCACCGCGCCCGGCCTACAATGCATTTTAATAGAGATAAACATTTGAAAAATCCCTTAAATTTGCAACAAAAATAAAACTATTTGGCTATAAAAATGGCACGTAATATACCCAGCTCTGAGTTAAATGGGAATTATAAAGATGTAAGATTCAGGGCTTTTACAAACTAACAATCTACTGACCATACGTGATTCAATACAGTCTTTGGTCATTGTGTCAGAGGCATTTGAACCAGAGCAACTCCATCTTGAATAGGGGTTGGGTAAAATAAAGCTGAGACCCACTGGGCTGCATTCCCAGACAGTTAGGCATTCTAAGCCATAGGATGAGAGAGGAGATTGGCACAAGACACAGGTCTTAAAGACCTTGCTGATAAAACAGGACGCAGTAAAGAAGGTGGCTAAAACCCATGAAAACCAAGATTGCAACAAGAGTGACCTCTGGTCATCCTCATTGTTACATTCCCATCAGTGCCATGACAGTTTACAAATGCCATGGTAACATGAGAAAGTTATCCTATAGGATTTAAAAGGGGAGGCATGAATAATCTACCCCTTGTTTAGCATATAATCAAGAAATAGCCATAAAAATGGGCAACCAGCAGCCCTCAGGGCTGCTCTGTCTATGGGGCAGTCATTCTTTTATCCCTTTACTTTCTTAATAAACTTGCTTTATCTTTGCACAGTGGACTTGCCCTGAATTTTTGCACAAAATCCAAGAATCCTCTCTTTGGGTCTGCATTGGGACCCCTTACGGGTAACAATTACAACCACTGATATGATGTATTTGTGGATTACTAGAAAAGCAGCAAAACAACCAAAGTCTGCCCCTTCCTTCTCTCTTCCTCTTTTTTTTCCTCTCCCCCATATGGACACTACAAAATGACAACAACCTTGGGTACTAAGTAATAAATAATTATGGAAGATAAGGAGAAATGTCAAAAATCTTGACTTAAAATAACTTTGCTATAGATTATGTGTACTTTTTAATGAGTTTAGTCTATGGAAAATTGTAAAGTGGGCAAAGATTTCTCTAAAATCAGGTCCTGTTCACATGTTATCTCTACATCAAAATTTGCTGGACTCATCACATCATATCAACATAATACCACTGGTGGTGATACTAACTTTGATCACTTGGTTATGGTAGTATTTGCCAGCTTTCTCCACTTTCTTTTTTAGAAAGTGAGTTAGCCCACACTCAAGACTGGGGATGGGGGTTAACACTACCTCCTGGAGAAGGGCACATTACTTCTGTGGTATTCTTTCCAGAAGCCCATAACCCCAGTCTAGTCTTTTGGAAAACATTATCAGATAAGCCCAAATTGAAAAACATCGTATAAAGCATACAGCTAGAGCTTCTTAAGACTGTTATGCTCATAGAAAACAAGGAAAGATTGAGCAACTGTCATAGACTGCAAAAGAATAAATAAACATGATGCAATGTAGTATCTTGGATTGGATCCTGGAACAGAAAAAGAACATTAGTGGAAAAGTTGCTGAAATACAAGGTAAGTCTGGAATGTAGTTAACAGTAATGAACAAATGCTGGTTGGCTTCTTAGTTTTGTCAAACACACCAGGATAATGTAAGATGTTAAAATTAGGGGAAATGGTAAGAGGTAGATGGTAATATTGAAACCACCTTTGCATAAATTATGACAGTGAGAAAAATCTGACATGGAAAAATTATGATGGTGAAAGAAATCATGAGCCGAGATCATGTGATTGCACTCCTGGTTTGGACAACAAGAGCAAAACCCCGCCTTAAAAAAAAAAAAGTATAAAAAGAAGCATAATTTATACGCTATAAAAGAGGAAACTGAAGCATAAAATATTAAACTGAAACAACAGGCCGGGTGCAGTGGCTCATGCCTGTAATCCCAGCACTTTGGGAGGCTAAGGCAGGCAGATCACAAGGTGAGGAGTTCCAGACCAATCTGGCCAACATGGTGAAACCCTATCTCTACTAAAATACAAAAATTAGCCAGGAATGGTGGGCGGTTGCCTATAATCCCAGCTACTCAGGAGAGGCAGGAGAATTGCTTGAACCTGGGAAGTGGAGGTTGCAATGAGCCAAGATCATGCCATTGCACTCCAGTCTGGACGACAGAGTGAGACTGTTTCAAAAAAAAAAAGGCAGAAAAAGAGAATAAGACAAAAATAGAAACAAAGAACACGGCAACAAATAGAAACAGTAACAGATATGGTAAATAATCGAGTATATCAATAATCATTTTGAACATTAATAGTCTAAATGGACAAATTAAATGAAAAAATAAGACCCAACTATATGTTGTCTACAAGAAAACCACTTTATTTTTATTTTTATTTTTTTTTGAGACGGAGTCTTGCTCTGTCGCCCAGGCTGGAGTGCAGTGGCCGGATCTCAGCTCACTGCAAGCTCTGCCTCC
>NW_012102032.1:3181008-3190221 GCF_000951045.1 Mandrillus leucophaeus
CACCACGCCTGGCTAATTTTTTGTATTTTTAGTAGAGACGGGGTTTCACTGTGTTAGCCAGGATGGTCTCGATCTCCTGACCTCGTGATCCGCCCATCTCAGCCTCCCAAAGTGCTGGGATCACAGGCGTGAGACACCACCCCCGGCCCGCACTCTTCTCAAACTCATATGGAACATTCATCCAGATAGACCACATTCTGGGCCATAAAACATACATTAACAAATTTAAATGAATAAAAATTATACAATGTCTTATTCAGATCACAGCAGAATTAATCTAGAAATCAATAACAGAAAGATAATTGGAAAATCCCCAAATACATGGAGATTAAACAATTCACTTCTTTTTTTTTTTTTAGATGGAGGCTCACTTTGTCTCCCAGTCTGGAGTACAGTGTCGTGATCCTGGCTCACTGCAGCCTCTGCCTCCTGGGTTCAAGGGATTCTCCTGCCTCAGCCTCCCAAGTAGCTGAGACTACAGGCATGTGCCACCACGCTTGACTAATTTTTTTTTTTTTTTTTTTTTTTTTTTAGTAGACACAGGGTTTCGCTGTGTTAGCCAGGACAATCTCGATCTCCTGACCTCATGATCCACTCACTTTGGTCTCTCCAAGTGCTGGGATTACAGGCGTGAGCCCCTGCGCCTGGCCAACAATTCACTTCTAAATAACACATGGATCAAAGAAAAATTTTCAAGAGAAATTTAAAATATTTCAAACTAAATGAAAATGAAAGCACAACTTATTAAAATCTGTGGAATACAGCGAAAGCAGTGCTTAAAGGGAAATTGGTAACATTAAGTGCATATATTAGAAAAAAATATTTAAAATAAATAATTTAAGCTTCCACATTAGGAAACTGGAAAAAGAAGAGTAAATTAAACCCAAAGTAAGCAGAAGAAAATAAATAATAAAAATTAATATACCTACTATGTACCCATAAAAATTAAAAATTAAAAAAGGGAAATCTGTTGGGCACAGTGGCTCATACCTGTAATCCCAGCACTTTGAGAGACTGAGGCAGACAGATCACTTGAGCCCAGGAGTTTGAGAACAGACTGGCCAACATGGCAAAACCCTGTCTATACAAAAAATACAAAAATTAGCTGGACATGGTGGCACACGCCTGTAGTCCCAGGTACTTGGGAGGTTGAGGTGAGAGGATCACTTGAGCCTGGGAGATTGAGGCTGCACCAAGCCCTGACGGTGTCACTGCACTCCAGCCTGGGTGAAGGAAATAATAAAAATTAGAGCAGAAATCAATGAAATTGAAAATAGGAAATCAATAGAGAAAATCAATGGAACTAAAAGCTGGTTCCTTGAAAGGGTCAATAAAATCAATAAGCCTTTAGCCAGGCTAACTAAGAAAAAAGGAGAAGATGCAAGTTACTACTGTCAGGAATGAAAGATGAGACATCACTACAGATCCCATGGACATTGAAAGGATAATAAAATGAATACTATGAACAACTCTATGCATACAAATTTGATAACTTAGATGAAATGAATCAATTCCTTGCAAGACTCTATCTGCCAAAAGTCACACAGGAAGAGTTAAACTATCCAAATAGGCATATATTGATTACAGAAATTGAATCAATAATTAATAACTTTCCAAAATATAAAGCACCAGAACCAGATAGGTTTGCTGGAGAATTCTACCAAATATTTAAGGCATAAATTGTACTATTTCTCTACAATCTCTTTCAGAAGATAGAAATCATTCTATGAGACAACCATTACTCATTCTATTAATACAAATTAATATACCTATTAATTAATCTATATGCCTATTAACCCACAAAAATTGAAAATTAAAAAAGGGAAATAGGTTGGGTGCAGTGGCTAACTTAATTCATTCTATGAGACTACCATTACTTTAATGCCCAACAAAGACGTTACAAGAAAAAAAAAACTACAGACCAATATCTTCAGGAATGAAGAGGTAATAATCTTCATCTAAATATTAGCAAACCAAATCCAACAACGTATAAAAAGACTTATACATCACAAAAAGTGGGATTTATCTCAGGTTTGCAAAATTGATGCAACATTAAAAAATCAATTAATGCATCATTTAAAAATCAATTAATGTAATCTATCATATCAAAAGGCTAAAAAAGAAAAATCACATGATCATATCAAAAGATGCAGAAAAAGCACTTAATAAAATTCAACAACAATTAATGATAACAATTCTCAGTTAACCAGAAATAGAGGGCAACTTATTTAACTTGATAAAGAATATCTATAAAAGACTTACAGCTAGCTTCACACTTAATGGTAAACAACTAGAAGCTTTCCTACTAAGATCAGGAACAAGGCAAGGATGTTCCCTCTCACTACTCTTTTTTGACATCATAATTGAAATCCTAGTTAATGCAATAAGACAAGAAAAAGAATTAAAAGGTATACTGATTAGGAAGGAAGAAATAAAACTGTAACATGTAGAAAACTAACATAACTATGTAGAAAATCTGAAAGAGCAAAAAAACACCTAGAATTAACAAGGAATTATAACAAAATTATAGGAGAAATTGTTAATATAAAACAATCACTTTTCTATACACCAGCAATAAATAAGTGGGGAATGTGAAATTAAAAATACAACACCATTTACATTAACACCTCCCAAAATGAAATATGTAGGTATAAAGCTAACAAAATATATATGAGATGTAATATAAGGAAAACTACAAAACTCTGTTGAAAGAAATCAAAGAACTAACTTAGTGGAGAAATATTTCATATTCATGGATTGGGAGACTCAATATTGTCAAGATGCCAGTTCTTCCCATTTGATCCATAAATTCAACACAACCCCAACCAAAATCCCAGCAAGTTATTTTGCAGATATCTTCTAGACAAGCAGATAATTTAAGAGAAGGATAGTAGTTTACCTATGAGAAGACCTTTCAAATTCTCTGCAGAATCAAGTAGGTTGAAAGATAATCTTATAAATCAGATTCAAAGTGTAAAAATGTCAGGCAGTATTATAAAAATTATTACCCTTGTTAGAAATAATTTCTGCAGCCTCTGATCACTTATACATTAGGAATGTACTACTATACCACTTATTCTGTATAACTGAGCAAGATAACCTCTTTCAACTCAAATTTCTTCATCTGGCAAATAAAGATGATAGTACATGCCAACCCTGCTAAGCAAAATGTTAAATAAGAAAGACTTCAACTTCTTTTCTTCCACTTCTATACTTTCATAGCACATTTTTAATTTATGTCATAATTATAAATTTATTTACATATTTTTCACAATCTGCAAGATCCTTGAGGGTAGGGACATATATTCAACTTTCTTCTCTATCTCAGCTTTCAGAATAGTATAGATCTCAATAATAATTTTTGGCTCTTTTTGAAATTATTTCAAATTCAAGTAAAAGTCATAATACTATCAGATCTGGTTTCATTATAGATTTGTGCTACTTTGCTATCCTTTAGTGTCTACTGAAAGTCCTCCACAATTATATATTTATTTGGAAAATATTAGATTACTTTTCTAATAATTGGCAGGGGAAGAGGGGAGAACCCTAGGTAACACAAAGCTTTACTCTGTTTTTTACAACAAGAAGTAAATATAATATCCAAGTTGCCCATTTTATTAGTCAGTTCTCAATTATTCACAAATACAGATTAATCTATAATACTCTAGGCCCTCTTCGTACTAAGTGCTCAATAAAAATTGAACAACCCAGATGCTGGGACTAGGCAGAAAAGTGGTACGTTTATGTCTGTGTGTGTGTGTGTCAGTGTGGCAGGACAATATAAGATTTTAATTTTCATGTGTTCTCCAATTCTTTTTCCCTTTCCTCATTCTAAACAGGTAACCAGGTCTTCAGGTTCCATTATCTACGGAAGATCTATGGAAGATCTCAAAGCAAAAGCTTTGAGAACTGTGAGGGAGACTGGGAAATAGCCTGCTAAACCCAACTTGCCCAAATTGGAAAAATGTTCAGCAACACCAGGGATAGTTGTGATCTGAATCCTACTTCCTGGCTGTTCTCCAAGGAAATGGCAAGACCTCAAAGAAGAATGGCTACGTGGAGTACCTTGGGAGGCTTGACTGTAGTTACTGGGGGTTCACAATCAACAGAGATTCTCATGCCCAAGCTTGACCAGAAAAGCAGTAATGTCATAGGACTTGAAGCATGAACTTATTCAATAAGGGTATCAGTCCATGATGGTGATAACTGCAGACAGGTGGGCCCATCTCCTATTTGTTTTCTTTTTTCCTAAAAGATTCTTAGGTTTTTGTGCTACTCATGGGTTGGAGAGGACCAAGGAAGGAAAGGAAGAAACATATTCGTTTCTATGTGTTCCCATAATGACTGATATGAATCTATATTTTACCAGATTGGGCAATTCAAAGTTAAATTTAATTTAATTTATAGGAAGTAAAATAATTTTATATATATTGCACATAAAATTTGTGATGTTATCCAACTAAACATGACAATATGGATCTATATATTTCTAATATACTTTAATAAATATTTTCCATTGTTCATTATTTATATTTTTGTGCTTCAAAACCTCTATATCTGAATGATTAAAATTTCTGTATTTTGAAAGACTAAGTTTTTCTTTGGAGGCAAAACAATGACGGCAGTTGATTGTTACTGTCAGTAAGAAGTTCATCATCATAAAAACTGTAATATTGCAAGATAAATTTATAATTTGGATTCAGGAACTGCAAACAAAACATTAAAGGAGTCAGGAGAAAACCAATCTCATTAAGTGTTCCCTAGGAAGGCCTATTCATAGACAGAGACAAATGACTTCTGTGGCAAATGCTTCACATCCCACATGTTAGACTAAATAAATGATACTTAATGGGTATATTTTATTTAAAAAAAATGATGAGGTATCCCTAGCATCCTAAATCCACCCATACAGTGCAGCATAGCTGGTTTAGCTGAAGAACTTACAGATGGAAAAAAAACCACAAACATTTATCTTCCTTCATTTTTCCCCCACAAAGATCTATAACAAACTTTAAATTAATTTGACTGCAACCCTATTTTAGCAGTAAGAATGAAAAAAATTCTTACACTCTTATAACACTCTGAAATTTCCAATCAGCATTAAACTATGCACAGAAATAAGAGCTTACTTCTATAACTCTGTATACAGATCTATTATTTTTTCATATTTTCTCCTTTACCTCACTTTCCATAATTTAGAACATTTTGAAAATCTTTATTACTAATGTATGATACAATCAGTAGTCTGAAATATTAAGCTACATTCCAGAGCAGGAATTTTTAGCAATTATAAAATAATTATATTTTAGATTCATTTTTGATATTTTATTTTATTTATTTATTTTTGATATGAAGTTTCACTCTTGTTGCCCAGGCTGGAGTGCAATGGCGCAATCTTGGCTCACTGCAACCTCCGCCTCCTGGGTTCAAGCAATTCTCCTGCCTCAGCCTCCCGAGTAGCTGGGATTATAGGCATGTAATGTAACACGCCTGGCTAATTTTGTATTTTTAGTAGAGACAGAGTTTCTCTATGTTGGTCAGGCTGGCCTCAAACTCCCAACCTCAGGTGATCCGCCCACCTCGGCCTCCCAAAGTGCTGGGATTACGGGCGAGAGCCACCATGCCCGGCCTTATTTTATTATTTTTTGAGACAGAGTCTCGCTCTGTTGTCCAGGCTGGAGTACAGCAGGGCAATCTTGGCTCACTGCAACCTCTGCCTCCTGGGTTAAAGTGATCCTGTCTCAGCCCCCCAGGTAGTTGGGACTACAGGCACACACCACCATGCCCGGCTAATTTTTGTATTTTTAGTAGACACGAGGTTTCACCATGTTGGCCAGACTGGTCTCAAAATCCTAACCTCAGGTGATCCGCCTGCCTCAGCCTCCAAACGTGCTGGGATTACAATCGTGAGCCACCACACCCAGCCCATTTTTTATTTTTTAATAGAAAACCCTCAGTAGTTATATGATCAAAAAATGCAATATAATTTCTTCAAAAGGGGAAGAACATTGATAGTTTCCTGACTATTGATCAAAGCCAAGGTGGTGGCTTACATTGATCATATTCATATTTTTTATAATGATAATATTTCTAGTGAATATTTTCCTCCTTGATTTAACCACATCAAACTTTGAAAAAGAACCAAGAATTCAAGAGATTAGATAAGCATACAGCAGGAAAATACATGCATTCATTTCCAAAATGTAAAGCATCATGCTGTGGCATGACGTGGTGGTAAAAGCCTGGATTTTGGAAATTGCTTGGATCTGCTACTTACTAGCTATGTGATTTGGGCAGGTCACTTAATCTCTCTGTGTCTTAGTTTCCCAATCTGTAAAATAGGGAAAATAATATTTATCTCAAAGAATAGTAATGAGGTACATATTTATATTTATATTTTATACTTAGAATTATGTCTGGCACATTGTATACCCTATAGAATAAAGTTCAAGATGAGCATAACCTAGATCCAGCAATCTACTCCCAAGCGTAACTAAAGAAAATTTACAGGTGCATAAGAAAACATTAACAAGAGTATTCATTGCAACGTTGTTTGTAATAGCTCCAAACTGGAACAAAATTACATCAATAAGGAAACAGGTTAAAGAAACTATAGTACAAGCATACCTCAAAGCTACTGTGGGTTCAGCTCCAGGTTACCACAATAAAGCAAGTATTGCTTTATTGCAAAGTAAAAATATTGCAATAAAGTGAGCTGCATGAAATTTTTTGTTTCCCAGAGCATATAAAAGTTATGTTTACATTATACTGTAGTCTATTAAGTGTACAATAGCATGATGTCTAAAAAATATTCATACCTTAATTTAAAAATACTTTATGGCTAAAAAATGCTCACGATCATCTGAGCCTTCAGAGTGTGATAAGTTTTTTTGTTTGTTTGTTTGCTGTTTTTTTTTTTTTTTTTTTTTTTGAGACAGAGTCTCGCTCTGTCCCCCAGGCTGGAGTGCAGTGGTGCGATCTCCACTCACTGCAACCTCTGCCTCCCGCGTTCACACCATTCTCCTGCCTCAGCCTCCCAAGTAGCTGAGACTACAGGCGCCCGCCACTACGCCCAGCTAATTTTTTTGTATTTTTAGTAGAGACGGGGTTTCACCGTGTTAGCCAGCACGGTCTCGATCTCCTGACCTCGTGATCCACCTGCCTCGGCCTCCCAAAGTGCTGGGATTACAGGCGTGAGCCACCGCGCCCGCCCTGTGATAAGCTTTTCGCTGGTGGAAGGTCTTGCTTCCACGCTGATGGCTGCTGACTGATCAAGGTGGTGGTTGCTGAAGGTTGGAGTGACTGCGGCAATTCCTTTCTTTCTTTCTTTTTTTTTTTTTTTCCTGAGATGGAGTCTTGCTTTGTCTCCCAGGCTGAAGTGCATGGAGTGCAGTGGTGCGATCTCCGCTCTCTGCAAGCTCCATCCCCCGGGTTCATGCCATTCTCCTGCCTCAGCCTCCCGAGTAGCTGGGACTACAGGCACCCACCACTACACCCGGCTAATTTTTTGTATTGTTAGTAGAGAGGGGGTTTCACCGTGTTAGCCAGGATAGTCTCGATCTCCTGACCTCGTGATCCACCCACCTCGGCCTTCCAAAGTGCTGGGATTACAGGTGTGAGCCACCGCGCCCGACCAGGGCAATTTCTTAAAATAAGACAATAGTAAGGTTTCCCACATCTATTGACTCTTCCTTTCACAAAATATTTCTCTGCAGCATACAGTGCTGGTTGACAACATTTTGCCCACAGTAGAACTTCTTTCAAATTGGAGTCAATCCTCTCAAATACTGCCACTGCTTTATCAACTAACTTTATGTGATATTCTAAATCCTTTGTTATTACTTCAACAGTGCTCACATCATCTACACTAGTAGATTCCATGTTAAGAAACCACTTTCTCTGCTCATCCATAAGAAGCAACTCCTCATCACTTTTTTTTTTTTAGAGACTGTGTCTCACTATGTTGCCCAGGTTGGTCTTGAACTCCTGGCCTCAAGTGATCCTCCTACCTCAGCCTCCTGTGTAGGTGGGACTACAGGTGCCCACCACTGCATCCTGTTTAGGGTAGAACTGTTAATTCTCTCTCTTTTAGTTATCTTGCTATTTCTACCAAATCTGCAGTTACTTCCTCTAATAATGTCTTGAACCCCTCAAAGTCATCCATGAGAGTTGGAATCAACTTCTTCCAAATTTCTGTTAATGTTGATATTTTAACCTCCTCTCATGGATCATGAATTTTCTTTTTTTTTCTTGAGGACCATGAGCTGTAGTTTTATGGGTTCATTTCTTGCATTTGAAGTACTCTTCGATGACACCTTTGGCTTGAGATTCTTTGCCATAGTCCTTACCTACTACACAACTGCAACCAACCACTTGACAGGTTTTTCCCCCTCTGTCAATTTTACAGAAGCCTAGAATTCCCCTACTTTCTGGTCAACCTTAATTAGGGTGATACAGTGTTCAGCACGAAGTGCCTCCGCCAACGTGACATACACAGGCTCATCACAGATGGATGCAAGCACACAAAGCCTTATCTAAGGTTTTGGCAGCTTTGCAAATTCTATGTGATAGGTCATCATGCTTGAGGGCAGTCTTCAGCACCTCTTATGAAATAGTTGTTTTTTGTTTTTTTTTTTGGAGACAGGCTCTGTCACCAGACTGGGGTGTAATGGCACAATTATAGTTCACTGCAGCCTCAAATTCCTGGGCTCAAGTAATCCTCCCACCTCAGCCTCCTGAGTAGCTGGAACTATAGATGCACACCATGACACCTCGCTAATTTTTTTTTCATTCTTTTTTGTTTTTACTTTATTTTCTTTTTATATTATACTTCAAGTTCTGGGGTACATGTGCACAACATGCAGGCTTGTTACATATGTATACATGTGCCGTGTTGGTTTGCTGCACCCATTAACTCGTCATTTACATTAGGTATTTCTCCTAATGCTATCCCTCCCCCATCCTCCCACCCCACAACAGGCCCTAGTGTGTGATGTTCCCCGCCCTGTGTCCAAGTGTTCTCATTGTTCAATTCCCACCTATGAGTAAGAACATGCAGTGTTTGATTTTCTGTCCTTGCGATAGTCTGCTCAGAATGATGGTTTCCAGCTTCATCCAGGTCGCTACAAAGGACATGAACTCATCCTTTTTTATGGCTGCATAGTATTCCATGGTGTATATGTGCCACATTTTCTTAATCCAGTGTATCATTGA
>NW_012102032.1:3190751-3195877 GCF_000951045.1 Mandrillus leucophaeus
TTGTTTGATTTTTTCTTGTAAATTTGTTTAAGTTCTTTGTAGATTCTTTGTAGATTTTTTCTTTTGAGATGGGGTCTTGCTCTGTCACCCCTAGGCTGGAGTGCAGTGTCACAATCTCAGCTCACTGCAACCTCTGCCTCCCAGGTTCAAGTGATTATCCTGCCTCAGCCTCCTGAGTAGCTGGGATTACAGGCGTGTACCACCACACCTGGCTAATCCTTGTGTTTTTTTAGTAGAGACAGAGTTTCACCACATTGGTCAGGCTGGTCTCGAACTCCTGAACCCATGATTCACCTGCCTCAGCCTCCTAAAGTGCTGGGATTACAGGCATGAGCCACCATGCCCAGCTGACACCTCGCTAATTTTTTAATTTTCTGTAGCAACAAGGTCTTGCTGTGTTGTCCAGGTTGGTCTGGAACTCCTAGGCTCAAATGATCCTCCTGCCTCAGCCTCCCAAAATGCTAGGATTACAGTTATGAGCCACTGTCCTCAACCCTGTATTCTTAACATCCATTACATCTTCAGCAGCAATGACTTTCTCAGCCATGGTGGTGGGCTACAGGTGAAGCCTAATCTTGAACATAGCTGAGCCCCTGCCTGTGCATGACTCAGCAGTGGCAAAGCACAAATGTACTTAATGGCACCTAGAATGGTGAATTCTTTCCAGAAAGTTTTCAACTTATTTGCCTATATCCATTAGAGAAATCACTATGGCAAATATAGCCTTATAAAATGTTTTTCTTAAAACATGACTTAAACATCAAAATTACTCTTTGATCCATGGGCTGCAGAATGGGGATGTTGTGTTAATAGACATGAAAAGATTAATTTCCCTGTACATCTCCATCAGAGCTCTTGGGTGACCAGGTGCATTATCAACTGGCAGTAGCATTTTCTATTTTTTTTTTTGAGACAGAATCTTGCTCTGTTGCCCGGGCTGGAGTGCAGTGGCCAGATCTCAGCTCACTGCAAGCTCCACCTCCTGGGTTTATGCCATTCTCCTGCCTCAGCCTCCTGAGTAGCTAGGACTACAGGTGCCCGCCACCTCGCCCGGCTAGTTTTTTTTTTTGTATTTGTTAGTAGAGACGAGGTTTCACCGTGTTAGCCAAGATGGTCTCAATCTCCTGACCTCGTGATCTGCCCGTCTCAGCCTCCCAAAGTGCTGGGATTACAGGCTTGAGCCACTGCGCCCAGCCGGCAGTAGCATTTTCAAAGGAATCTTTTTTTTCTGAGCAGTAGGTCTCAACAGTGGGTTTAAAATATTCAGTAAAACATGCTATAAACAGATGTGCTGTCATCCAGGCCTTTCAGTTCCATTTACAGAGCACAAGCAGAGTAGATTTAGTGTAATTCTTAAGGGCCCTAGGAATTTCAGAGTGTTAAATGAGGATGAACTTCAATTTAAAGTTACCAGCTGCATTAGCCCCTGATAAGAGAGGCAGCCTGTCCTTTGAAGCTTTGAAGTCAAGCACTGACTTATCCTCTCTAGCTATGAAAGTCCTAGATAGCATCTTCTTTTAATAGAAGGCTGTTTTGCCTACATTGAAAGTCTGTTACCTAGTGTAGCCACCTTCATAAATGATCTTAGCTAGATCTTTTGGATAATGCTGCAGGGTCTACCTCAGCACTTGCTGCTTCACTGTGCACTTTTAAGTTATGGAGCTGGCTTCTTTCCTTAAACTCATGTACCAACCTCTGCTGGCTTTAGACTTCTGCAGCTTCTTTTTATTTTATTTATTTATTTGAGATGGAGTCTAGCTCTGTTGCCCAGGCTGGAGTGCAGTGGTGCAATCTTGGCTCACTGCAACCTCCACCTCCCAAGTTCAAGCAATTCTCCTGCCTCAGCCTCCCGAGTAGCTGGGACTACAGGCGTGCACCACCATGCCTGGCTAATTTTTGTATTTTTAGTAGAGACGGGGTTTTACCATATTGGTCAGGCTGGTCTTGAACTCCTGACCTCAAGTGATCCACCCACCTCGGCCTCCCAAAGTGTTGGGATTACAAACGTGAGCCACCGCGCCTGGCCAGACTTTTGAAGCTTCTGACCTCTCTCATACTTTGTACAATTGAAGAGAGTTAGAGCCTTGCTCTGGATTAGGCTTTGGCTTAAGGGAATGTTGCTTCTGGTTCAATCTTCTCTTCAGACCACTAAAACTTTATATCATCAATAAGGCTGTTTCGCTTTCTTTTTCTTTTTTGAGACAGGGTCTCGCTCTGTCACTGAAGTGCAGTGGTGTGGCTATGGTTCACTTCAGTCTCCATCTCCCAGCTCAGGCAGTACCCCCACCTAAGCCTCCTGAGTAGCTGAGAGTACAGGTGCGTGTTGCCATGCTCAGCTGTTTTGTTTTTTTTTTAAATTTTTTGTAGAGATGGGGGTCTCACTGTTGCCAGCATTGGTCACAAACTCCTGGGCTCAAGTGATCTTCCCACTTCAGCCTCCCAAAATTTTGGAATTACAGGCATGAGCCACCACACGCGGCCTGTTTCACTTTCTTATCATTCATGAGCTCACTGGAGTAATTTTTTTGAACAACTTTTCCTTTGCATTCACAACTTACGTAACTTTAGTGCAAGAGCCCTTGCATTTGGCCTATTTTGGATTTTGACGTTTTCCTCACTAAGCTTAATCATTTCTAGCTTTTGAATTAAAGTGAGAGACTTTACTCTTCCTTTCACTTGAACACTTAGCCCATTGTAGGGTTACTGATTGGCCTAATTTCAATAATGTTGTGTCTCAGAGAACAGAGAGGCCCAGGGAAAGGGGAGAAAAGGATGGGGAAATAGCCAGTTGGTGAAATAGTCAGAACACACAGTATTTATTAAGTTCGCTGCCTTATATGTGTGCAGTTTGTGGTGCCACTCCCCAAAATTACAATAATAACATCAAAGATCACCGACTACAGATGGCCATAACAGATATAATAATAATAAAAAGTTTGATATATTGCAAGAATTACCAAAATGTGACAGAGGCATGAAGGGATCACATACTGTTGAAAAAATGGTGCCAACGGACTTGTTGAACACAGGGTTGCCACAGACTTTGAATCTGTGAAAAAATGTAGCATCTGTGAAGAGCAATAAAGCAAAGCACAATAAAATGAGGAATGTCTGTATTATCAAACAATGGTTTACTCCACAACAGTTGAAATGAATGATCTAGAGCTAAATACATCAACTCAAATAAATTTCAAATACAGAAAATATAAGTTGTAAAAAGAATATGGGGTATACTTTTTTCAAAAACACATTGAACAATTATAATGGTTTAATGTATTTAAATAATGTGTGTATGTGTGTTTGTGTGTTTATGTATGTGTGTGTGTTTATACACTCACATGTGGAAAATATGCATGGGAAGGCTCAATGAAGCTCTTGAAGGGAGCTCTACGGGTCCCTAAGATCCTTCTTGAAAACAGTCAAAACTATTTTCATAATAGTACTAAGAAGTTACTGTGGTGACACTTTCACTGATGGTGCAAAATCAGTTATGGGTAAAACTGCTGGCACCTGAACACAAATCCAAATCCATGCAGTGTCACCAAACTATACTAGTAGTCATGACACTTTTTACTATCATTCACTTGCAGGAAAAATAAATGCTTTAAATCCAGCGTCACTTAAGAATGTTCTTGATAAAATGGTAATAATCACTAACTTTATTAAGTTTGCCTCTTGAATCAATTTTTTTAAATAGACTTTATTAAAATTAGCCAGGTGTGGTGGCACACACCTGTTGATCCCAGCTACTTGGGAGGCTGAGGCACGAGAATTGCTTGAACCCAGGAGCTTGAGGTTGCAGGGAGCTGAGATTGCACCACTGCACTCCAGCCTGGGCGACAAAGCGAGACTCCGTCTCAAAATAAATAAATACATAGACTTTATTTTTGTTTTTTGGTGATTTTTCTGGTTTTTTTGAGACAGGGTCTTGATTTGTTGCCCAAGTTGGAGTGCAGTGGTGTGATCATGGTTCACTGCAACTTGAACTCTTGAGCTCAAGGGATCCTACCACTTCAGTCTCCCAAGTAGCTGGGGCTACAGGTGTTTGCCACCACATCTGGCTAATTTTTAAAATTATTTTTGTAGAAACAGGATTTCACTATGTTGCCTAAGCAGGTCTTGAACTCCTGGTCTCAGTAGTTCTTCCACTTCAGCCTCCCAAAGTGCTGGGATTATAGGCATGAGCCACCATGCCTGGCCAAAAACAGACTTTAAGAGCAGTCTTAGGTTCACAGCAAAATTAAGCATAAAGTACAGAGAGTTCCCATATATCCCCTGTGCCCATACACCCACCAGCCTCCCTCCCTATCAACATCTCATATCAGAGTGGTACATTTGTTATAATCAATGAACCACATTGACACATTATTACCCAAAGTCCATAGTTTACACTAAGTTTCACTCTTGATGTACATTCTCTGGGTTTTGATAAATGTATAACATATATCCATCTTTATAGCATTGTACAGAATAGTTTCACTGCCCTAAAAATCCTCTGGGTTCTGTCTACTCATCCGTCTCCTCAATCCCTGAAAACCACTCATCTGTTTGCTGTCTCCAAAGTTTCGCCTTTTTCCAGAATGTTATATAGTTGCAATCATACATAGGCATCCTTTTCATATTGGCTTCTTTCACTTGAATATGCATTCAAGCTTACTCCATGTCTTTCATGGCTCGATGACTCATTTCTTTTCAGTGCTAAATAATATTCCATTGTCTGGACGCACCACCATTTGTTTATCCATTCACCTCCTAAGGACACCTTGGTTCCTTCCAAGTTGTGATAATTACGCATAAAGTTGCTATAAACATTTCTGTGCGGTATTTTTTGTGGGCATAAGTTTTTAAATCATTTGGGTAAAAACCAATGAATATGATTGCTGGATCATATGGTAAGAGTACATTTCATTTTGTGAGAAATTGCCAAACTTCTTCCAAAAGTGGCTGTACTTTTTGTCTTCCAACCAGCAATGAATGAGAGTTTTTGTTGCTCCACATCCTTGCCAGCATTTGGTGGTGTCAGTGTTTTGGATTTTTATCATTCTAATAGGTGTGTAGTGTTATCTCATTATTCTTTGAATTTGCTAAGATGTATTGATGTTGAGCGTTTTTTTTTTTTTTTTTTT
>NW_012102032.1:3196487-3197563 GCF_000951045.1 Mandrillus leucophaeus
GATTGCGCCACTGCACTCCAGCCTGGGCGACAGCGCGAGACTCTGTCTCAAAAATAAATAAATAAATAAATAAAATAAAAATAAAATAAAAAATTCTGTTTTGGTAAAGTGTCTGTACTTCTTTGGTAAAGTGTGTGTTCAGATCTTTTGCCCATGTTTAAATTGGGTTGTCCATTTTCTTATTGTTTTAAGAGTTCTTTGTATATTTTGGCTAACATGTTTTTATCAGATATGTCTTTTGCAAATATTTTCTCCAGTCTGTAGCTTGCCTTCTCAGTTTCCTGACAGTGTTCTTTGCAGCGCATAAATTTATTTATTTTATCATTTTATTATTATTATTTTTTGAAACAGGGTTTCTCTTGCTCTGTCACCCAGGCTGGAGTGCAGTGGTGTGATCATGGCTCACTGCAACCTCCAATCATTGGGCTCAGGCAATCTTCTTGCCTCAGCCTCCTGAGTAGCTGGGACTATAGGCATGCACCAACATTCCTAGCTATTTTACATTTTTTATAGAGATGGGGGTCTTGCTATGTTTGCCAGGCTGGTCTCAAACTCATGGCCTCAAGCAATCCTCCCGCTTCAGCCTCCCAAATTGCTAGGATTATAGGCATGAGCCACCATGCCGGCCTTGAAATATTTCAAAATTAAAATATAACACAAGCATGTATCCTAATTTTTACCTAAGTATAAATTTTCCCCTCTGCAGTTTAGAATCTGTATAGTTTGGCACAGAGCCTAGTGCATTTCTGTGCTCAGTCTTTGTTTTATAGAAAGTTGTAAAACATGGCCAGGCACGGTGGCTCACACCTGTAATCCCAGCACTTTGGGAGGCCAAGGCAGGCAGATCACTTGAATCCAGGAGTTTGAGACCAGCTTGGCCAACATGGCAAAACCCTGTCTCAACTAAAAATACAAAAATTAGCCAGGCATGGTGGCATATGCCTGTGATCCCAGTTATTTGGGTGGCTGAGGCATGAAAATCACTTGCACCTGGGAGGTGCAGGTTGCAGTGAACTGAGATCTCGCCACTGCCTCTCCAGCCTGGGTGACAGAGCAAGACTCTGTCTCAAAAAAAA
>NW_012102032.1:3198613-3202342 GCF_000951045.1 Mandrillus leucophaeus
GACAGAGCGAGACTCCGTCTCAAAAAAAAAAAAAAAAAGAAAAAAAAAAAGAAAAGAAATTATTTAATTTTAACTACGTGTTAGTCCCTGTGTTAAGTACTAAGGATACAGAGGTAAATGAGAAAAGGTCCTTGCCATTATGGAGCTCACAGTTTAAAGAATCTTGGTAAAGAATTAACACAAAATGTGAAAAATATTATACAAGGCATGTACAAAGGGATATGAGATAATACTCAAAGAGTATTTAAGAGAGCTGGGAAAGGTTTCTGAGATAGGATAACATCCAAGCTGGCAGCTGAATAGTGAGAATACAACAGATAGAAAAGAGATTAAAATGCATTCCAGGCAGGAATGAAAAAACATTCATGTATATATATATGTGTGTATGTTTATATACACACATACATACAGTTGATCCTCATTATATGCAGGGTCTGTATTTTCTAATCCACATAGTCACTAAAATTTATTTGTAACCCCTAAGTCAATACTTTCACAGTAACTCATGGACATGTACAGAGTGGCAAAAACTCGAGTTAACTGAAGCATAACACATTCCCAGCTCAGGTCAAAGTGATGTTTGTTTCACCTTCTTGTTTTAGCTCTCATAGTGTCCTTTTCTCCGTCTCTTTCACGCTATGTTTTTCATATTTTTATGGTTTGTGCTGATAACTTTGCTGTTTACAATGTTCCCCATGCATAATGCTGATATGCTATCTAGTGTTCCGATGCATAACAAGGTTATGAGGTGCCTTATGAAAAAAAATAGTTGTGTTAAATAACCTTAACTCTTGGCCTTGAGTTCAGTGTTAATGAATCAACAATAGATATTTAATAAGGTATCTTTAAGCAGAAACACACATAAAACAAGGTTGTATTGACCAGTTGATAAAAACGTCATGAACAGAGGCTCACAGGAACCTAACCCTCTATTTCCTCTAGGAGCAATGCTTCTATATTCACTGATTCAGTGTTTGTGGTAACTTTATAGAACACAACTACTGTAAATTGAGAAGCAACTGTGTGTTTATTTACTAATTAACACGTTTCATCAAATACAATTTATTTATAGAAACCACTGATTACTTTGATTAGATACACATAGCACATTACCTTATCCTGAATAAGTAATGAATAATCAACTATACTGAAGATAACTGACATCTTATCATGCATAGCCTTTAAAACCATCACTTTAAAAATAAGCACGGTATTATGAGGTATTTTGAGGTTTCTAGTAAGGGCAATAATATCTCACATAAAGACAGTTATATACTTGCAACCATATAAGAGTAGAGTAGAAATATACAGAAGCAGATGTGGCACAATTTTAACAATTTAGTATTTCTACTAAGTATAACTGTGGATAGTGGCAAAAGCAGTATGGTAAATTACAACTGCAGTAGAAAAAAATCTAAAATGATTACTTTTGTTTTGTTTTGTTTTGTTTTGAGATGGACTCTCACTCTGTTGCCAGGCTGGAGTGCAGTGGCATGGTTTCGGCTCACTGCAACTTCCGCCTCCTGGGTTCAAGCGATTCTCCTGCCTCAGCCTCCCAAGTAGCTGGGACTACAGGCACATGCCACCACGCCCGGCTAATTTTTATATTTTTAGTAGAGATGGAGTTTCACCATGTTGGCCAAGCTGGTCTTGAACTCTTGACCTCGTGATCTGCCCGCCTCAGCCTCCCAGAGTGCTGGGATTACAGGCGTGAGCCACTGCGCCCAGCCTAAAATGATTTTTAAAAAGCTTTCCTCAATCAATTAACAGAACTGAACTGTCATTTTCTGAAAGTGATTCCAATGAACAAATACCATATAAACTCCCACACACAGACTTGCTCATTATAATGAAAAAGAAGCAAGTAATATCCTTAAGAAGTTAAGCTGGTATAAGGTTAATCTTTATAGAAAAGTGGAACAAGCAAGTTATACAATTTAATATTAGGTCTTGATAAAGACTTTGTAATATTAACACTTCCTGTTATAATGATTCTAATAACTTCGAAGAACATAATTCACAATTTCACATTTCCTTTATATTAAAATAAAGAAAATTAAAAAAAGAAACAAATCTAAGAAAACACATAGACCCTGAAGTCATGATTGAGAATGATGCCATAAACCCATATCTGTCTAAAATGTTACATTTTAAATTCATAATGACACTTCTTCTATCTCTTGCTGAATGGCCTGCACCTCTTAAATGACATTCAACTATCTAATAATAAAGAGCTACATATTATGAATTTTAAATATCCATTTGTAGTTTTGGAAGATAATTGGCAGAAACTGATGAGGTTGACAATGCCAAAAGTTTTCTGCTGATTTCAAATACTATTTTAAAACAGGAAATAAATGAGGGTGAAAATCATTGTTTAAAGAGAAGAGTCCTGACTGAGTGTGGTGGCTCACACCTGTAATCCCAGCATTTTGGGAGGCCGAGGCAGGTAGATCTCAAGGTCAGGAGTTTGAGACCAGCCTGGTCAAGATGGTGAAACTCCGTCTCTACTAAAAATACAAAAATTAGCCGGACGCGGTGGTGGGTGCCTGTAATCCCAGCTACTCAGGAGGCTGAGGCAGGAGAATCACTTGAACCCAGGAGGTGGAGGTTGCAGTGCGCCGAGATTACACCACTGCACTCTAGCCTGGGTGACAGAGCAAGACTCTGTCTCAAAAAAAAAAAAAAAAAAAAAAAAAAAGAGAGAAGAGTCCAAAAGGGAACAAGACATCAATATTCCCTAATGCAAGGAAAAAAAAAAAAACCAGAAGAAGTTTTCATTGTATGTATAGTGTGTAATTGTAAAGCCAGTTCCATGGATACCATTTACTTATAGCCAATGCTTAAATTTGTATCTTCCAGTCATACCACTCTTCTGAACTTCAGGTTCTTATATCCAATCATACATGCTCAATATTTCCACTTGAATAGGCAATTTTAAGGGTCTAAAACCAATCTCTTGATTTTTCCCTTTAAGCTTGCTCTTCTCCATCTTAGTAAGTGGCAATTCCATTCTTCCAGTTGCTCAAGTCAGAATCATTGAATTTATCCTTCCTTGATTCTTCCCTTCACATACACCACATAAACAAATCCTATTGTTTCTTCTCTCAAAATATATCCAGAACCTGACCACTTATCACTGTCTCCAAGACTACTTCCCTGGTCTAAGCCATCATTATTTCCCACCTGGACAACTAACTACTACTAATTCTTTCCCCTTTTCTACCTTCTTTCCTCCTACTCTAGTCTCCACACAGCACCCAGAGTGATCCATTAAAAATGCAAATCAGATCATGTCCTTCCTCTGCTCAAATCCTCTATTGCCTTCCTATCTCACTCAGGGAAAAATTCAAAATCCTGACCATGGCTTACCAGACCCTACTTGATCTAATACACTGCCAGCTCTCTGATTTTGTTTTCTAATACTATTCTTTCACTTTTGTTCCAAGTCACACAAATCTCTCTGTCATTCCTCAAACCTGCTGAGCCTTCTCTTACCTAACTGTCTCTACACTTATTGATTCCTCTGCCTAGAAAGCTTTTCACCCAGATAGCCACATCATTCATGTGTTCACTTATTTCAGATCTCTACTTTTAAGAATAAAAATCAGGCTGGGTGCGGTGGCACACGCCTGTAATCCCAGCACTTTGGGAGGCCGAGGTGGGCAGATCACCTGAGGTCAGGAGTTCGAGACCAGCCTGGCCAACGTGGCGAAACCCCGTCTCTAC
>NW_012102032.1:3202479-3238069 GCF_000951045.1 Mandrillus leucophaeus
AAAAAAAAAAAAAAAAAAAAAAGGCCTCACCTCACTTAGGAGGTATGAGGTCAATAAGCCTAAATCCCAATAATTTAATAATTAATGCTATAGTAATTGTGTTTAAATTTGCTACCTAGGATGCACAGAGCTTTATATATGCAGTGGTAACATTTTTATAATTTAAAGTGTAATTCCTATTTGAGGACATTTAAAAATATATTTTTAATAGACTTTTTAAGAGCAGTTTTAGGTTCACAGCAAAATTGAAGGAGAAGTACAGAGCGTTCCCATATACCCTTTGCCCCCACACATGCACAGCCTCCCCACCACTAGGCATCCCAGCCTCAGGCAACTACTAACTTGCTTTCTATCTCTATAGATATGCTCGTTCTGAACCTTTCATATGTAATCTTTTGCATGTGGCTCTTTCACTTAGCATAATGTTTTTGAAGTTCATAGATGTTGAAGCATGCATCATTTGTTCTTTTTAATTGCTTAGTAATATTCCACTGTATGGATGTTTAGAGTGTACCAAATGGACCTTATCTGTCTTGTGTGTCAGAAAAGAGGAATCCTCAATTAATGCCAGTAATTGAAGCTAGTAAAGGCAAAAGAGGAAATAAAAAAAAATGGAATTGTGGCTGAGTAAAGTCTGTTTCTAGCAGAGATGGGGAAAGTCAAGCTCTAGAACATTAACCATAGGTAGAGGAACCTGCCCCGGCTGTGGGAATTCAAACTCTTTCCACAGGATCCTGTGACCTGAGTTTGTTCACTACCACTTGCTTGTTATAAAGAGGAGGGTGTGGTCATGGCAGCCAGACTCTACATCTATATGAACAAATCTGGCCTACTTTTTCCAGGCGTACTACGGAAAGACAGCTCCTTATATAATTAAATAGTATAGTTAAATGCAATAATATTTTAAAGTAACATTCATCTGATGACTTCTGTCAAAAAGAAAAGGAAGATCAAGCAAATGTGTTTCTCCACTCCCCTAATAAAATGATGCAACATAATTTAAAAGGTTTAAATTCTCAAGGACAATCAAACAGAAGATAGAGTACATAGCATGTTTTACAGTGGATAACATATTTTTGGAAAAGGGAGAACAAATGGAGGAGTGGTATCTGACTTATTACAGTGGAGGAAGCTATAATCTCAGGAAATTACAAAGGGGGACACTGGTGAGAAGAAAGCCAATTCGCCCCCAAAGAATCTAGGAAAGCCTCTGACCTTGGAAGTACCAAGTGGGTGAAGAGGAAGCACAAAGTGAAAAACCAAGATAAGAGTCTGTGTATGTGAACAGTTGATTCTCCTCCCTACTCCCATGTGCAGAATGCCAGCAGCTAAGTGTACACACCCCTGACTTGGTTGGAAAATGGCAGTTTATCCTCTAAAGAAATTGAAGAGGCATGTTGCAGACTTGAGGACACTAGGCAGAATAGAGAGTAGATGTAGGACAGATAGATAGAAAACAAAGGGATTTCTTTAAATACCAAGGCGTGGGACTTAATTCCCCTACCCACTCTCCCACTCCACCCCACCAATGACCCAAAACACTTGCACTTTATTGCCCAGGCCAGAAATTGTAAGTCTTTTTGGAGGCACTGCACAATCTGAGAGAAAAGATCCTCTTCATAATAATAATAATGTCCATCCTAATACCCAAAAGTAAGGCTTATTCCTTACTTACTCCACAATTAGTTTTATTCCTAAAGAGCTTTTAATCTATTTAAAATAAATATGCACAAACTACCAAAGGTCATCCGACATGTGAGAAAATCCTTTAACATGAAAGATTAAAATCAGATGTCAAAAGAGCTATTTGATATTTAAAATAAGATTGTTGGCTGGGTGCAGTGGCTCACGCCTATAATCCCAACACTTTGGGAGGCCGAGGCGGCCAGATCACCTGAGGTCAGGAGTGTGAGACCAGCCTGGCCAAAATGGTGAAACCCCGTCTGTACTAAAAATACAAAAATTAGCCAGGTGCGGTGGCATGTGCCTTTATTGCCAACTACTCAGGAGGCTGAGGCAAGAGAATTGCCTGAACCTGGGAGCCAGAGGTTGTAGTGAGCTGAGATCATGCCATTGCACTCGAGCCTGGGTGACAGAGCAAGACTCCATCTCAAAATAAATAAATAAATAAATAAAACAATATTGTTAAAATGAGACATTAAGCAGAGGTTACAAGAATTCCCAAGAAAGTATAACTACACATGAGATGAAAAATATGAAAGAAAAATAAGATACTTCAAGGATAAATCTAAGGAGATCAATATTTTACTAACAGGAGTTCTAGGAAAATAAGACAGAGAAAAGAGAGGGAAGATAATATTAATAATGAATATTCATTAAGGGTATACTATATGTAAGGCATTGCTCTAAGTCCTTTACATAAGTTAATTTTAATTAACTAATTAATTAATTATCTGGTCACCCAACAAAGTAGGTATTATCCCCCATGTTACAGATGAGGAAAATAGGAATGTAGGGGTTAATCTAATAGCTAGTAAGTGGCAGAGTCAGAGGTCAAACCCAAGCAGTCTGGTGCTATAACTCATACTCTCAACTACTATGTATTGCAGCCTCTCTATCAAAGAAATAACATAAGAGACTCCCAGGGTAAGAGGGCAGATTTAATATGTACATTCAATGTACTCCTTTCAGAAACCCTACTAAAACAAAAATTAAGGCAAATTTTAAAATACATAATCCCAAAGGATGAGGAGGAAAGGAGAAGAAGAAAAAAAGCAACAGATTTTTGTAAATCAGAAAGTAGATGACAGAGTGGCAACTGACTTAGCAGACCAAAGAGAGCCAAGTCCTAAACTGGCAGTGAGGAAAGCTGAGTGAGCCAAGTTCTAAACTGGCAGTGAGGAAAGCAATATATACCACAGAATTTTCTAAAGGCATAAGAATTGGCAAGACTATGGACCTGTAGAACTGGGGGTAAGTGGGGAGTGGAATGGATAAAATAAGAAAAATTGGATGAAAGATATTTAAGAAGCTGTTAGATCCTTAGATTTCCTTCCTCCATTCCACATCTCCAGGTGAGCATCTCTCCCTAACCAATCAATCATAGCAGAAGTCTGCAGCTTATTCCCTGGAGAGGATAAAACAGGGCATCTCTTGATTAGAGGACACCAGGTACAGTAGAGGATGCAGGTATCATTCTGAAAAACAAGGAGACTAAGTGACCTTATGCATAGGTGAATGCTGAATTCTAAGATCAGAAGCCCTCTTCCCCCACTCTATTGAGCCCAGTAGATTAGAAAACTTTTTTTTTGGTAAATTCGGGTTGAAGCCAGAAGGTTCCCTAACAAATGTGTTCTAAGCAGGTCATCCTACAGTAAAACTGAAAATCTACAAGCCCCATCCATGAAGTACATGGCTTCCCAATCGGGTTTTATTAACCTATTCTTACTTAAGAACAGGCAGCTAAGAATTACCAGATACCTAAAGAAAGCCTGTTATTTGGAAAATAGAGACGAAAATTATCAAAAGAAAAGAAAGCAATCTGGTAGAAAGAAACTATGCAGGCAAAAGAAAACATTAGGAAAAAAATTATTTCTAAGAGATATCTGTAACAAACAAAATTTTTTAAAAAATTCAGCACACAAAGAAAAACTTTTATAAATTAAAAATGTAGTAACAGGCCGGGCACGGTGGCTCATGCCTGTAATCCCAGCACTTTGGGAGGCCAAGGCAGGTGGATCACCTGAGATCACGAGTTCAAGACCAGCCCTGGCCAACATGGTGAAACCCTGTATCAACTAAAAATACAAAAAAATTAGCTGGGCATGGTGGCCGGCACCTGTAATCCCAGCTACTTGGGGAGGCTGAGGCAGAAGAATTGCTTGAACCCGTGAGGTGGAGGTTGCAGTGAGCCGAGATCACACCAATGCACTCCAGCCTGGGTGACAAGAGTGAAACTCCATTTCAAAAATAAAGAATAAAAATAACAAAAACGGAAATCTTAAGAGAAGGACAAAGTTGAGGAAATCTCAGAAAGAACAGAATAAAACAGAAAAAGAGAAAAAATAGATAGGAGAGGAGAAAATCTGAGAATTGTGATGACAAACAGAAAACCTTAACTGTCCATCAGTTCAGTATGGTTAAATAAACCTCTGTGGAACATTATGAAGTGGTTATTATAGCTAAATAGCAGTACTGCTACGGAAAGACCTCTACATTTCATTAACTGAAAAACAATGCAGGCCAGGCTCAGTGGCTCACACCTGTAATCCCAGCACTTTGGGAGGCTGAGGCAGGTGGATCACTTGAGGTCAGGAGTTTGAGACCAGCCTGGCCAACATGGTGAAACCCTGTCTCTACTAAAAATACAAAAATCAGCCAGGCGTGGTGGCATGCACTTGTAATCCTGGCTACTCGAGAGGCTGAGGCAGAAGACTCATTTGAACCCAGGAGGCAGGAGTTGCAGTGAGCCAAGATCGCACCACTGCACTCCAGCCTGGGCGACAAGTGCAAAACGTCGTCTTCAAAAAAAAAAAAAATGCAAGTTGCTGAAAATATAGACAGTATGACCCCACTTATATAAAAAGAGGAAAAACCCCTGCAAACCATGTTTCTTTATATGGAAATAGTATGTAAATAAACAGAAAAAGATTTTGTATGAAACATATCAAAGTAGTGATTTCTGGAGAGGGGAATAAGATAGAAGAGGAAAGGAAAAAGGTAACACTGCTTTTTATTATAATTCTTTCTTTTCTTTTTTTTGCTTTGAGACTGAGTCTCACTGTGTCACTCTGGCCATAGTGCAGTGACATGATAATGGCTCACTGCAGGCTCAACCTCCCTGGGATCGGGTGATCCTTCCACCTCAGGCTCCCAAGTAGCTGGGACTACAGGCACAGGCCACCAAGCCCAGCTAACTTTTTTTTTTTTGTAGGGACAGTGTTTCACTATTTTGCCCAGGCTGGTCTCAAACTCCTGGGGCTAAAATCATCCAACTGCCTCAGTCTTCCAAAGTACTGGGATTACAAGCATGAGCCACCATGCCTGGCCTATATTTCTTTTCTTTTCTTTCCTTTTCTTTTTTGAGACAGGGTCTGGCTCTGTCACCCAGGCTGGAATGCAGTGGCACAATCTCAGCTCACTGCAACCTCCGTCTCTGGGCTCAAGTCACCCTCCCACCTCAGCCTCCTGAGTAGCTGAGACTAGACTATAGGTGCACACTATCATGCCTGGCTAATTTTTCTTTTTTTGTTTGTTTCTGAGATGGAGTCTCACTCTGTCACCAGGCTGGAGTGCAGTGGCGCGATCTTGGCTCACTGCAACTTCCACCTCCCAGGTTCAGGCAATTTTCTGCCTCAGCCTCCCAAGCAGCTGGGATTACAGGCACGCGCCACTATGCCCAGCTAATTTTTTGTATTTTTAGTAGAGACAGGGTTTCACCATCTTGGCCAGGTTGGTCTTGAACCCCTGACCTTGTGATCCACTCATCTCAGCCTTCCAAAGTGCTGGGATTACAGGTGTGAGCCACCGCACCTGGCCAATTTTTGTATTTTTTATAGAGACAGGATTTTGCCATGTTGCCTGGATTGGTCTCAAACTCCTGAGCTCAAGGCGATCCACCTGCCTCGGCCTCCAAAGTGCTGAGATGACAGGGATGAGCCACTGCGCCCAGCCTTCTGTATTTGGAAGTTTTTGCAATGACAGGGTTTTCATGTATGACTGTGTAAGTTTTAAAAGAGAAAGAAAAAGAAGGAAACGGGAAAGTGAAAAGCAGAATAAAAAGGATTGGTATCATCTCTGGATAGGAAGTGAATATTATCCTTAATTAGGATTACAAAAACAAAGCAAGACTAAACTAAATGAAACAATAATGACTTTACTTGCTGTGTAACACTCTACTTGCTGAGTAGACAAAGTTACCTCCAAAAACCTTAACATAGAATAAAATATATAGGAAATGAATATTGCATGTTGTTTATATACATTATTGATATATACACAAACTTAGGTATCACAAGTTGTGAACCATCACCAGCTTAAAAAAAAAAAAAAAATTGCTTAAGCTCAGGAGTTTGAGACCAGCCTGGGCAATATGGCAAAACCCCATCTCTACAAAATATACCAAAAAAAATTAGCCAGGAGTGGTGGCATGTGCCTGTGGTCCCAGCTACTCAAGAGACTGAGGTGGGATGATCACTTGAGCCCTGGATGTCAAGGCTGCAGTGAGCCGAGATCGTGCCACTGCACTCCAGCCTGGGTGACAGAGGAAGATCCTCTCTCAAAAGAAAACACACAAACAAACAAACAAACTCTTTTACAACAGAATCAGAAGAAAAATTTTTCTCCTTACCATCATACTTTTTAAGAAGTCTGTGAGTCTAGCCAAAAGATTACATACATGTTCAGGAGATATCGTCAGATTTTCCCTGAAAGATTGTTTCAGACTCTCACTGCCCTATTCTGATAAAGTTCATATGTTTATACATCTTTGTAGAATTCTGCGGGAAACTTCATATTCCCAATCGTTTCAAGAAAACATGAATCTTCCATTTAAGCTGAAGGAGTTAAAAACATACCACTCTGACATACTGACTATTTTGAATTAAATGCACTTGAAAAGCAGCAGGTGCAAAAAGATCCTTCTAGCCTCTTTTCTGTTTCTTAAAAGCAGGAGATGAAATTCCATGTGAAAGACACCCTTCCTATACCAAAAGGAATAAAATATCCTTATCCTCTAGGATGAAGTTGAGACCAAAAGAATTCTGTACAGACCTTGTTAAAATAACTCTTATCTTTTAAGCCTCCCCACACAATTTAGCTGCTTTTTCACAGCTACTATTTTGTACAATTCAGTATACCAGTGATTGACTCTAACTGCTTCTTTGGGTCTTCACTTCCTTACGAGGGCTCCCATGCCATGTAAAATTTGTATTAAGTACATTTGTATGTTTTTCTCCAGTTAATGTCTTATGTCTTATGTCAATTTAATTATCAGACCCAGCTGGGACCCTAAAAGGATGGAAGTGGAGTTTTGCCACTCCTACAAAGCCCAAGGGTTCTGGAAATGTGTGTGGGAATAAAGTTGAAGCCAAAATATTTTAAAAGTAAATCTCAGCACCTGATCTTTTGTTCCTAAATGATATCCTCATTTTAGGTTTTAACTTCATGGTGAAAAATACAGAGTAAACAATTAGCCAAGCACAGTGGTACATACCTGTAGTTCAAGCTACTCTAGAAGCTGAAGTAGTAGGATTGCTTGAGTCCAGGAGTTTGATCAAGTTCAGTCTGGAAACATAGTGAGACCATGTCTTTTATATACATAAAATATTATAAATATTACATATATATGTATGTGGAGATAATGACGCACTACAAGTAGCCTTTTGCTTCAAAGTTATTAAAAATAATGTGTTCCTAATTCTGTGAGCAAACGCTGTGATGTACATTTTGTGACACAGAATATGAGATTAAGATCCTTCACTAAAAATTCTATTCAATATAGAGTAAATTGAGTAGTCTAAAGACTAAAATGCCTCCTAACTGCCAAATTCCAGTGTCTGGATTATTGCAGAGACATCCTACTGTCATCTCTAGCAAAAGTCCTGAACGACAAAAGGAGGAAAAATAAGTGGCAAGGTGAGGAAAATAAAATCATTGAAGTTTGGCATATCTTTTAGAAGAGCAAAAGTTAGTTTTCTTTTCTTTTCTTTTTTTTTTAGAGATGCAGTTTCACTCTTGTTGCCCAGGCTGGAGTGTCCGCCTCCCGGGTTCAAGCAATTCTCCTGCCTCAGTCTTCCGAGTAGCTGGGACTACAGGCATGAGCCACCACACCCGGCTAATCTTGTATTTTTAGTAGAGATTGGGTTTCTCCATGTTGGTCAGGCTGGTCTCAACCTCCCCACCTCAGGTGATCCGCCCACCTCAGCCTCCCAAAGTGCTGGGATTACAGGCGTGAGCCACTGCACCTGGCCAGCAAAAGTTAGTTTTCTTCATAATTTTCTAGGCTATATTTTATAATACTCTAAACTAATCTTCCAATTCATAAAATATTCTTAGCTTTTAAATGATCATCTATTCCGGTTAGGCATGGTGGCTCATACCTGTAATTCCAGCACTTTGGGAGGCCAAGGTGGGCGGATCACCTGAGGTCAGGAGTTCAAGACCAGCCTGGCTAACATGGTGAAACCCCATTTCTACTAAAAATACAAAAAATTAGCCAGGTGTGATGGCACGTGCCTGTAATCCCAGCTACTCGGGAGGCTGAGGCAGGAGAATCGCTTGAACCCGGGAGGAAGAGGTTGCAGTGAACCGAGATCGCGCCACTGCACTCCAGCTTGGGCAACAAGAGCAAAACTTCGTCTCACAAAAAGAAAAAACAAAAAAAAGATCATCTGCTCTATATTTGCCATTTGTTTCTTTCTCTAGCTGTTAGATTAAGGTTTTTTACTGAATTTAGTAAACTAATGGCTTACTTGACATTTATCGTAACAAATACAAACAAGTAATGCAAAGCCACTCTTTTGTTATTTGGAAGTTTAGTCACAAGAAGCTATTTTCCCTTTCACGCTTTTATTTTTTATTTTCTTATTTTTATTTTTTACTTTTTTTCTTTTTAAACAGAACCATAGCTTATAATATTTTTTACTTTTTAAATAACAGCTTCACTGAGATATAACTCACATTATCAAATTCTTATTATTTATGGATCCTCTTACCATAATCCCTCTTTCAGCTGTACCTAACCACTCAAAGAAAATTTCTCTCATTGTTCCATTTGTGAGCTATTAATCCCAAGAACAGTAGTGCATTTGCAAAAGATAGTAGGGAGTTTTGACAAAAAATTAGAAGTAGTTTCTGAAGCCAATTTTAATGTATCCATAAGTCCTCTTTAGAATTTCCATACAAGTTTCCCAATCCTGTGATCTAAACTACCTACTTTCCTTAAATTGCCAGCATTAAATTCAATATAAAAATCTTTAAAACAAATCTTTATTCCTCACTACTTTATGGGTTAAAAATACTTTTGTGGATTTGCCTAGGAACCTACCATTTATAATTCTTTCTGTGGAAAAAATATATCAAAAATTCTAAAATACATTTTAAAACAAACTTTTAGAATACAATTTGTTTAGAAATTGAGGTTTTTTTGTAAATATGGACCAGAAAACTCCTAGCAACCTATAAATCACTGTAAAGATGTATTTGCTTCTTTGGCAGGGAACTGATAAATTTAGAAACATAATATGTGAGCCAGCTATCCTCTGAAAAATAGGAATTAAATAAGATAATTTTAAAAGCAGTATTTTATTTTCCTTTTTGCTCTTTTTTAGGGAAACTTATTCTTTTCATTAACAATGAGGAAAAAACTCCACTTTACCTAATGAGGTACCAAGGCTACATGTGTTGGCTATGCAAATAGTTTTGTTACAGTGTAAAATCTTAAAACAAAATATTTTATGTATATTTGAAACATCACCTTAAATTCAAATGCCATAGATTTTAGAAATAATAAGTAACTATTTAATTCAACATGCACATTTGTCATCTCACAGGTATATTTTATACAACCACTTCCTGAAGACATCTAATACTAATTTTCCAAGGTCTTCTTTAGCTACTTTCCCAGTATTATAATGTTTTAATTATCTTCAGTCTTCTGATTTACTATCAGTTTCTAATTTACCACTCCATAAATAAAATGTTTAAGTTTTAATTCCTTACATTTCAGGAAGAGGATCAGAAATAACAAGTAGCCATAAACAAGTATTTTTAGTTTGCCAGTATTTCCACTTCCTATAAAAATATCAAAAAATACATCTTTATGTCATTATAGCAGATTTCAAAATATCACTCTCGGGTTGCAGAATTCCCTAGTAATTGACATTTTGGTTACCTTCAAGAAAGCCAAAAACTGAAAGCAATATAGAGATTAAATACAGGAAAATGCTTCCTAATCTACTGATAAAATTAAGGCTATAGTCTTCTGCCTATTAACACAAAGAAAATACTCTAAAATCCAATTTAAAAGTTAAGGATAACAAAAGTATAACTCCTTTAAAAATTAATCAAGATCATAAAAGTTTTACTTATGTACAAATATAAGAAAATTTTTATCCTTGGAGATGAAATTTTATAGAACATGCTACAAATCACAGATATACTACCAGTGAATGAATAGCATTTTAGGTTCCTCCTTAAGCCAAAAACAAAATTTTAGATGCAAAGAAAAAATTACGTTCATAATACATTTAAATCACAAACCATAGTACTCATTATGCAGTCAACGTAACAAGATAAAACATTCAGGCACCAGAAAAACATAAACTCTTTTTATCCTTTGAAGAGATGTAAAGTCATTGATACTCCATGAAGTCATCCTTTTCAGACGAAGTCTCTGTACTGTATCTCTCATTAATGATAGTACAGATGTGTCAACATCCTTGGGATTTTTTTTACTATGATTAAACTAGCTATATCCATCTCATGGGTCTCTTCTTTGATGAGCTGTATTTTTCCCCTTTCCTGCATTATCCACAATGTTAGTAATGATTAGAACTAAAACAGACTTAATTACAGTACCTTTCAAATAGTTACTAAATATAGGTTTTTGTTCATAAACTGTGATTGTCCGTGAATCATAGGAGTATTTAAAACAAGATGCATAGGATTCTATTAAATTATTGCTGGGACTCAAGCTTTTTATGTAGGTATTTATAAAACAGAAGCAACTTATATTTGGAGAATAAATTAAACTTTTAACAAACTGAACTTTGTTTTGCCACACTGGTGTCAAATTGGCAATACTTAAAACACTGAGATTGACAAGTATAGTATATATATTTGCCCATTCATTTTGAAACAAAGAAAAAGCATTGCTTCTGTAGGGGCCAGGCAAAAAAAGATCAAAGCAAACTTGAGACCTAGCTATACTTTCAGTCAAGATCAAGAGGAAACTCTCTGACTCACTTTTTACACATTTCACAAAGTGTCAATCTGTGCTTTCTTTCATTGGTTCTTTTCCCAAAATTCTCCTTCTTCCTTCCTTGAGAGACCTAGATGCCTGCCACTAATTAGATCTATTAATACCAATACAAAGACAATATGCTATTTGACATAGAATATATGTTACTTGGTTGAATTACTTGGTGAATAATGTTATGTTTTTCAGGCTTATTATCATAATTCACTAATCTAAAAGAATCTAGAAAGTAAGTCTTTCAAACCTTCCACATTTGTGTTTATAATTAGTCAAGTAAGGGCAATTACATTGTTTTTAGAAATAATGATTTTATGAGTTAAAAGGATACACACCAAATTCATGAGAGGTTGCCTCTTACAGGAAGAAAGGGGATAGAAAATGGGGCAGGAGGGGAGAGGATAAAGGATACTTCAGCTTTATCTATTGATGCTGTATAATTTTTATATAAAATACTTGTATTTGAAAATTTCTCAAAATAAAAATTTAATTTAAAAAACTGTAGAAACTTAAATATAATCTTCATCACTGCCAACCAATTTTCTCTATAGAAAATTGCAATGTGAGGACTTTCCAATGGTGATATACTAGTAACTTTCTTTCTTACATCTTTAAAAGTCCCAATTATCCAATAAGTCATGGAGAAAATGCCCAGTCTTTCTGAGGTAGTCCAAATCAGGTTATAATTTCTCAAAAGACCCCATAAGTACGTATTATTTATTATAACTGATATATCTTTGAGGTCCAGAATCCACTTCTACCTGTATAACAAGAACTTTGCAAAGATACCTTACAGTATTAACATAATTCATCTTATATTCTCAGACATGAAATATTATTTCCATCTGGGAAGATTTCTGTAACTATTAGAATTTTAAATCTCTCAAAACTACATGAATATATTCTTCCATTAAATTATAAAACACAAATCATTTTTATTTGTTCTTCAGTAGTGAGATATTAGAGGACATATAAATGGACAATGACCAGACCATACATGAAGACAGAACTCTGACCTACAATCTCTTCAGCAACCAGCCTGGAAATCCAAATTACAATCTTGGCAGCAATCACCCCAGGACAGGGAGGATTGGATCAATGACTGCCAGCTTCTCTATTTTTGTGCCCCAACTCCTACATGCTTTCAACTCAAGGCCAACCAGAGAAAGCCAACTATGTTTCCTGAATTAATTCCCTTAGATGCTCTGCTTTTAGATAGTTGGCCTTCAACTTCCCCATGCCAACAACCTCCAATTAGAGCATACTTTAACATCTTTTTTTCACTCTAAAACTTGCCTACTCCTTTTTGAGTCTGCCCAATGAAAGTGATGTTGGCTGACTTCCTTGTTATTGCATGATTTGAATAAATGAATTCTGTTGATTCTCATTTGGGTGGCCTTTGCTTATTTTCATAGTAGTGTAAAAATCATGCAAAAAGAAAATTAACGCTAGGCTGGGCACGGTGGTTCACTCCTATAATCTTAGCACTTTCAGGGGCTAAGGTGGGCAGATCCCTTAAGCTCAGAGTTCAAGACCAGCCTGGGCACCATGGCGAAATTCCATCTCTACCAAAAAAAAAATTAGCTGGGCATGGTGATGCGGACCTGTAGTCCCAGTTACTTGGGGGTGCTGAGGCAGGAGGATCACCTAAGCCTGGTAGGTCAAGGCTGCAGTGAGCTATGATTGTGCCACTGCACTTCAGCTTGGGTGACAAAGTGAGACCTTGACTCAAAAAAAAAAAAAAAAATTGTAATAATACTATGAGCATTTTGAGCATTTTGTTCCACTCCAACCAAGATCAAGTTTCAGTCTGGCTACCTCTACATAGCTCTTGTTCTGTTTGCCAGCTACCCCATCTGAACCAACTTGCTTCATTAGATACACGGTTTTCCACTGCTTAGAAAATAAATTCTATATTCTTCAATGTTTGATATTTCAGACTCAAATTGGTGTAATTTCTTCCTTGGGAACTGAGATCATTTTAAAACAAAGAAAAGATTCTGCTTTATTTTAGAAAAACAGTAATGTTGATAGTATAATATAGAACTAAATAGTGCAATAAAATATTTGCCATCAATCTGTGTGTATATATATGCAGCAAACATCAGGAGGTAATTCCTAAATTTCGTTAATATTAAAGAGATAAATCATATCAACTCACAAAGAGATGAAAATTTATCTATACTACATTGAAGTTGTTTTGAATAAAATGTGAGCTTAGGCCTATGATGGTGTGAAACTGAATAATTCAAATTTAAAGCTGGCAGAATTTTAGATTATTTTGAGCCTTGAGAGGAATGTGGTTACATGACCTGAGTCAGTAGCATGCAGCCGCAAGTTCTGCTTTTTCCTGTAAGTGACTAGGAAAAGCCTTGCAGCTCAAGGTCTCTTCAGATTATCACCCCTGCTCACTGAATGTTAAAGCAGTATTCCCTGAAATGTAACAAACTGTAACTAATACTTCCTTGAAATGTAACAAACTATAACATATAACATATGGACTGACCTTGCATGGAAAAATGTTACAACCCTGTTAACTGCCTATATAAATGCAACCTCAACTTCCCCACTTTGGAACACTTGCTCCCTTGTGTTTGGGGTCTGTGTTTCCCAGGTGGCTGTCATTTTTTATTTGTTTTTAGTAGCAAGGAACTGGAGGATATACAAATGGACAATGACCAGACTATACATGAAGACAGAACTCTGACTCTTCAGCAACCAGCCCACAAAAACAAACGGACAGTGATCAGACCATACTTTGTGTTTAAATAAACTCTATACTTTATCATATTTTCTGAATCTCATTATTTAAGGTTGACATTTTGGTCACCACGAAGGGACTCAAAGCAGACCTCCAGTGATATCTGTCACTTTGCTGACAACCGGAATGCTGGTACCAACACAAATGACTTTCATTCACCCAGTCTCGCTGGAGTCAACGGAAATCTCTGGTAAGGCATCTCTCAGGGTCTGAACCTCCCAGCTTGGCAGAGTTTCAAACATTATTTTTAAATTTATTTATTTTTCTTTCACTTATTTTTTGAGACAGATTCTCACTTTGTGGCCCAGGCTGGAGTGCAGTGGTGCAATCTTGGCTCACTGCAACCTCCACCTCCTGGGTTCAAGCAATTCTCCTGCCTCGGCCTATGGAGTAGCTGGGATTACAGGTGCGTGCCACCATGCCCAGCTAAATTTGTATTTTTAGTAGAGACGGGGTTTCACTGTGTTGGCCAGGCTGATCTCAAACTCCTGACCTCAGGTGATCTGCCTGCCTCAGCCTCCCAAAGTGCTGGGATTATAGGTGTGAACCACCATGCCTGGCTTCATTAGAATTTCTATAACTTTTTATCTCATTTGAAACTTTGGTCAGGGAGAAAACAGTTTATCTTTGAAAAGAGGAAATGAATCTTTGTGACTTAAGCAAAATTTGTAATTTTAAAACTAACCAGATTCTGAGCTCGGTTCAACTGACAACTGACAAATATAAATATTCTTCTTCCTTTTTTTTTTTTTTTTTTTTGAGACAGGATCTCCCTTTGTTGCCCAGGCTGGAGTGCAGTGGTACAATCCAGTGATCATGGCTCACTGAAGCCTCAACTTTCCAGGTCCAGATGATTCACTCACCTCAGTCTCCCAAATAGGTGGAACTGCAGGTGTGCGCCCCCACACCTGGCTAATTTTTTGTATTGTTTGTAAAGACAGAGTTTTGCCATATTGTCCAGTCTGATCTCAAACTCCTAGGCTCAAGCAATCCACCCGTCTCAGCCTCCCAAAGTGCTGAGATTACAGGTGTGAGCCACTGTGCCTGGCCTAAAGTTTCTTCTTGAGTAACTAAAATTACAAAAGGCTCTTTATGAGGACAAAATAAGTCCCAAAGATGAAAGACACTGTTCTTGCCAACTGGAAGGCACCTTAGGCTACTGAGGTCTTTGTGGGAGTGTTGGAGCTCATTGTTCACAATATGAAACAGTCTTACAGGAAATCCCTTAAGAAGAGCATACAGAGCCAGGCACAGTGGCTCATGCCTATATCAATCCCAGCACTTTGGGAGGCTAAGGCAGAAGGATCACTTGAGCCCTGAAGTTTAGGATTAACCTGGGCAATAGAGTGAAACTCCATCTCTACAAAAAATAAATAAGAAATTACCCAGGTGTGGTGGTGTGCACCTGTAGTCCCAGCTACTTGGGAGGCTGAAACAAGAGAGGATCACTTGAGACCAGGAATTCAAGGCTGCGGTGAGCTGTGATCACATCACTGCACTCCAGCCTAGGTGACACAGCAAGACTCTGTCTAAAAACAAACGAACAAAAACCATAAAGGGAACCTTGCTTCGTTAAATGAGCACACATAACAGCTGATCACCTACTGCCTTAAGCACCCAAGCCTCTTGGGATCACCAAAACACATAAAAAGGAAAAATCAACTCAAGGGTGCCACCTGGAGGGGCTATTCCCACAGGCAGCACACTTAATCCAAAATATCTCCCACCTAAGTTTGGTCATTCAAGAGGAAAATCTAAAGTCTGGGTAATCATGCATCTAAAACCAAGTATTCCTCCTGATGAAGAGATCCACCACTAGAAACGTAAGCTGGATTCATGTTTAATACTTACGGCACATCTTCATGTAAATATTTAGAACATTGGTCATGCATAATTTGCAATGACCCCAAATTACAGTGGCCAAAATGGGGGTGCCTTTGAAATACCTAAACTAGTTTTTCCGCATACTCAATTTTTAAAAAGCCAGCTCTCATTATCCTAAGTGAATTAACACAGGAATAGAAAACTAAATACTTCATGTTCTCACTTATAAGTGGCAGCTAAGCATCAGGTACACATGAACCTAACAAGAGGAAAACTAACACTGGGAACTATTTGGGGGTGGGCAAGGGCTAAAAAACTACGTATTGGGTACTATGCTCACTACCTGGGTAATGGGATCATTTGCACCCACAAACTTCAGCATCACACAGTATACCCATATAACAGGTACTCCCTGAATCCAAAATAAAAGCTGGCTCTAAAATAAAACAAAAAAACTGGGAGAGCTATTTTCAATGGTACTTAGAAGCTTGATAAAGTCATTTCTTTGCAAGAGGAAATGAAAAAGTTGTCTAAAATAATTTTGAATTGAAAAACCCTGCTGACATTTCTTCTTCTCCTTCAGTTCCTTCTTCTCTTTGTCCCTCATTGTCAGAACTTCCTTGTCTATCAGACTACCTTCCCTTCCTCCTCCTCCTGCTGTACTGGCTCCATTTAGGGAATACCCTGTGTCTAGTAGAAGACAACCTACTTCTTTTATCAACCACGCTCAAAGGTAGAACTTAAAGGTATAATTAAATAATTTCCTGATCCTCTTCAGGATTCTACTGGATTTGCTAGAGAATTTGAATTAAACATTTAAACTTTCAATCCCAGATTCTCTGACTTATATCAATTCGTTCATCTTTGATAAAGCCAAATAAGATAGCAAAGGCACATTAGAGAAATCCTTTAGAGAACTTCCACAGATTTTGAAGCAGATTGTGAATGGGCCTGCAACACTGCCAAAGCTTTACTAGATGCTATCACCTTAGTTTTTCAAAAAGTGGTTGATTGGGACAAAATACAACATCAACAAAATTTTCATGAGCCTTGTCTTAGTCTGTCTTTGTGTTGCTATAAAGGAATACCTAAGGCTGGGTAATTTATAAGAAACGAGGTTTATTTGGTTCACAGTTCTGAAGACTGTACAAGAAGCATGGTGCCAGCATTTGCCTCTGGTGAAGGCCTCCAGCTGCTTCCACCCATGGCAGAAGGAGAAGGGGAGCTGTTGTGCAGAGATCACATGGCAAGAGAGGAAGCAATTGAGGGGAAGTGCCAGGCTCTTTTTAACAATCAGCTCTTCAGAATGAGAACTCATTCATCACTGTGAGGATGGCACCAAGCCATTCATGAGTGATCTGCCCCCATGAGCCAAACATCTCCCAAGTCCCTCCAACATTGGGGATCAAATTTCAACATGAAATTCGAACGGGACAAATATCCAAACTATATCAAACCTTTGATGTCATACTATGAAAGATTTGGGGAAAAAACATTAAAAAATATTCAGGTCTATCTGAATAAAGTTATACTACCACCAAAATGATGCTTTCTGAAACTTAAACTTTTGTTGTTGAGACGGAGTCTCACTCTGTCACCCAGGTTGGTGTGCAATGGCACAATCTTGGCTCACCACAACCTCTGCCTCTTGGGTTCATGTGATTCTCATGCCTCAGCCTCCTGAGTAGCTGGGACTACAGCTGGCATGCCACCATGCCTGGCTAATTTTTTTTGTATTTTTAGTAGAGACAAGGTTTCACTGTGTTGGCCAGGCTTGTCTTGAACTCCTGACCTCAGGTGATCTGCCCGCCTTGGCCTCCCAAAGTGCTGGGATTACAGATGTGAGCCATAGTGCCTGGCCTTGTAACTCAAACTGTATAAATGGATTAAATTGAGAATTAGCAATTATAAAAAAGAAACAATGCACCAGTTAGTTATCCTTCAAACTCATTATCTAGTTTATTTTTCTGAATATATGTCCCATACCGTAACCAAGGAAGAAAAGGAAAGGGAAGTTAAACAGGGAAGGAAAGCAAGTAAGGTCATGAGTTTACAATTAAAACAACTGTCCAACCAATTATAACCCCTAAAAAGCCTTTTTAAACTCCAAAACTACCCAATCTCCTGCACTGCAATGACTGCAAAAAAAAAAAAAAAGCCGGGACATTTCACAAAGGATTATAGAAAATTAAAATGGAAAGAATGAAAACAGGCCAAAGAAAAGGAAGAATAGGAGTGCCCTGAGGAAATCAAAAGAGGGAACTTCCCTCTTCTCCTCACTAATACCTTAGGAGTAACTGAAACACTTTTAAGTGGAAAACAAACCAAGTTCTTTAAAAATTAAAAAAAAAAAGTTTTTTGAAAAATATTGTTAGCGAGGGCCTACATTGGTTTTGTTTTTATTTGTTTTGTTTTGTTTTGTATTGAGACAAGGTCTCATTCTGTCACCCAGGCTGAATTGCAGTAGTGCAATCTTGGCTCATCGCAACCTCCACCTCCCTAACTCAAGCCTGAGCCTCCTGAGTTGCTGGGACTGCAGGTGTGCACCACCATGGCTGGTGTATTTTTTGTAGAGACAGGGTTTTGCCTTTTGTATTTTTTGTAGAGACAGGGTTTTGCCTTGTTGCCCAGGCTGGTCTTAAACTCTTGAACTCAAGCGATCGACCCACCTTGGCCTCCCAAAGTGCTGGGATTACAGGCATGAGCCACTGTGCCTGGCCCCAAAAGCTCTTAATGACACCAGAGCTACATTATCAATAATAAATCCCACCTTCTTACAAAGTCTCATTCCTTGGAGTCAAAAACCAATACAGATGTGGGTATAACAAATACTCCTATAACAGCATATAAATCTCAACCTATAGTTTTTCAGTTAGGTTCCCTAGAGGGAACACATGTTTTCCTCTTAGTTCCCTCAGCCCCCATGCATTTGATAAGGATAAATATTTTAAATTATATAATATCCGTATCTCTTCTCAAAAGGGGGAAGTGTATTTAGAATTAGAAGGTAAAACAAAATTGTGAGACACAAAAATTTTTCCAAATCTGATCCTTTCAATTGCAATTTATATTGCCATAGAGGATACTAAATTCTTAAATAATAAAGAACTAGAAGCACTGTTAAAAGTAGTGCCTGATTAGTTGTAGTCAAAATTCTCCACTGATACCAGGAAAATTATCTTAGCTCCTCCAATCAAAATCCAGATAGAGCCATCAAAATCTTTCCCAAACCTTAAGCAATACCCTCTAAGATTGAAGGCCTTAGAGGGAGTAAGATCTGTAGTTTTGGATTATATAAAAAGGCTTGATTATTCCTTGTACAAGCCCATGTAACACTCTAATCCTTCCCATAAGAAAATCTAATGGTAGAGGTTAGAAATTTGTACAGAATCTAATAGCAATTAATAATATAGCTATTCTTCAACATCTGGTAGTAATAATTTTGAGTAACATGATTTTTGCCTTTTGAAAAGCTTAAAATCCAGGCAGGGCATGGTAGTTCATGCCTGTAATCCCAGCACTTTGGGAGGCCAAGGTGGGCGGATTACGAGGTCACGAGTTCAACAGCAGCCTGACCAACATGGTGAAACCCTGTTTCTACTAAAAATACAAACATTAGCCGGGTGTGCTGGCACATGCCTGTAATCCCAGCTACTCAGGAGGCTGAGGCAGGAGAAGTGCTTGAGCCCAGGAGATGGAGGTTGCAGGGAGCCGAGATCACGCCACTGCACTCCAGCCTGGGTGACAGAACAAGACTCCATCTCAAAAAAGAAAAAATAAAATCCCCCCAACTTGGCTCCTCTAAGATTTATTTATCAATTTCCTTCTACTTCTGTTCCTCCTTCCTTTTGTCATCTTTGGTATCAAATGAAGAAATCTAGAGGAGACTTCTAGTGGTCCTGAAACCCCTTAAGGAACATAGAAAAAGGTTACCGCACACCCACCTTTTGGGGTCTTTTGCTTTCTTTGTGGAGTCCCAAGACCTGCAGAAGGTTTTTCTCAGGTCTAAAAAGTTGCTCTCTCTCCCTTGTCTCTTTGGTTTTTGGGGATACCAGGGATTATTTTGTACTATGAGAGAACATGACCTTTGAGTATGCAACAGCTGAAAGTCACTGGTGAGGACTGCAGCTACGGAGGTAGCTGAGCAGCTGACAGCATTTACAATGAGTGGTTATTACTGCAGGAGACTACTCATTTCTTCCTGCATATAGATAAGAAAAGAGTGATTTTGACCCTTAGGGTCTATGGAAACAGTTGCCACTAAGGCGTAAGACTCCCATGGAGGATGGGCTGATCACAGAGTAGCTGATTAATGTTGGGCTACCCACCAGTCTTGGGGGAATGTCCTTGCAGCAAGGGGCACTGTAGAAGCATTGCACTGTCCAATCCTGTGGCATTTCCCTAGTTTTGAAGACCTAGGATTCAATGTAAAAATGAGTTCCTTGATTTGAGGGGATCTACATGTTCTGCCTTCCAGCTGTGTCTAATTTTCACATATTTAAATATATGTCCTATAAACTGCATGCTTTCTTTGACCTATTCATTTAAGGGCTCCACCCTGAAGTTAGTAATCTAATCAAGAAAAAAGCTAAGTTGAAAGGGCTACCTATCTAACTAGATTGGTTTCCAAAATACAACTTTCTGGCATTTAGCTGGCTATTTAGAAACTCTTTGTGAAAGAGATCTGCATTTATAAAGAAAATCTCCACGTGTAAGGATATCTCCCTCTCTGCATCTAAACCACAAGAAATACGATGGGGAAGACATTGGCTTAAAGTTTACATAAGAAACCTTACCTCTGTTTAAAACTACCTGGCAATCTTGTCTTGTCTGGCCCTTTACCTATGGCCTTCTTTGTTTCAGCAAATAATGGTGTTTAGATCTAAGTTCTGTGTCCTAGGGATGTAAATTTTCACCTAACAATCATGCCTTTCTTTGAAAGTGCACATTTGCTGTTGTCTAGCTAACAACTATTTACCACAATATAATAGGCAATTAAGAGACTGATAGTCTAAAAAGGGGAGATAAACTATTTGAAAACTGACAAAGAATCTTTGTTTTTTTTTGTTTGTTTGTTTTTTGAGACAGGGTCTCCTTCTGTCACCCAGGCTGGAGTGCAGTGGCTGCAATCACGGCTCACTGCAGCCTCAACCTCCCAGGCTTAAGCAATCCTCCTGCCTCAGCCTTCTGAGTAAATGGTTCTACAGGTGTGCACCACCATACCTGGCGAATTTTTGTAGAGACAGGTTTCACCATGTGCCCAGGCTGGTCTGAAACTCTGGGCTCAAATGATCTTCCTGCCTCACCTCTGCCTCCCCAAGTGCTGGGAATACAGGCACAAGCCACCATGGCTGGCCCAGGATTGCATAATCTTTTTTTTTTTTTTTTTTTTTTTTTGAGACAGAGTCTCGGTTTATCTCCCAGACTGGAGTGCAGTGGCACAATCTCAAGTCACTGCAACCGCCTCCCTGGTTCAAGCAATTCTCCTGCCTCAGCTTCCCGAGTAGCTGGGACTGCAGACACCTGCCACTACGCTCAGTTAATTTTTGTATTTTTAGTAGAGATGGGTTTTCACCATGTTAGCCAGGCTGTTCTCAAACTCCTGACCTCAGGTGATCCACCCACCTCAGTCTCCCAAAGTGATGGGATTACAGGTGTGAGCCACCGCACCCAACCATATTATGCTATCGTATCTTAACTGAGGAAACAGAAAGTTCTCATCTTCCAAAAGCAACCTCAGCTCAATAAACAAAGTTAATAGCATTAGTTAGAGCTTGTCATGGACAAAAGGAATAACTGCAAATATTTATACAGGCAGCAGATATGCTGTCAGAGTAGCTCACGACTTTGGAGTGATATGCAAACAAAGATAATTTTTTTTGAGACAGGGTCTCACTATGTTGCCCAGACTGGTCTTGAATTCCTGGGCTCAAGTGATCCTTCTGTTGATATGCACAGGAGGCAGGGAAATACTAGATAGAAAAGGGTGGGGTCCCTGGCAAGGGTTTCACCCTCAAGCCTGGCCCTGCAGCCCTAAATGAGAACTTCACATCCCCATTTTCCCACCTGAATGTTCCCTTTTAGCCCATCACACCCCCTATCCTGCGTCCATAAGAACCCCAGACCCCAAACTTAGCAGACACACAGAAGAGAGAAGCATCTGAACATTGAGAGTGGAAGAAGTAGCTGGACATCAGAGACTACAGTCAGAGAGGAGTTCAGCTGGGGATGGTGGGAGAGGAGTTTGGTCAGGATGCCTGAACTCCAGAGGAAGACCACTTTCCCACTCCATCCCCTTTCCAGCTCCCCAGCCCACTAAGAGCCACTTCCTATGCTCAATAAAATCTCTGCATTCACCATCCTTCAAGTCTGTGACCTCATTCTTCTTGGGCACTGGACAAGATCTTGGGACACACTGGGTGCAGGAACCCAAAAAGGCTGTCACACTGGCCCTTTGCCCTCACTGACAGAGGGCAGCTGCCCCTCACAATGAGGCAAAAAGCCTACTGAGCTAGTGACATGCCCTCTGGGGCTCTAGGGGTTGCCGGCACTCCCTCCCAGATGGCAGAGCTAAAAGAGCAATGAACACGCTTGGATCCTGCTGTGGGGCCCGCACAGGGCCTGCTCCCACTGGAGAGAAGTGGCCGGCTGGTACCAGCATTCGTTTGCCCTGGCTCCTGCATCCATTCACCTGCATGCTCTTACTCCCATGAAGGGCTCAGAGCTGCAGGCTGAGAAAACAAGCCACCCCTTCATGAGTCTCACAAAGGTGTCAAGGGAACTCTTGTGTTTCATTGCCTCGGCCTCCCAAAGTGTTGGGATTACAGGCGTGAGCCATCATGCCCAGAAAACAGAGAGGATTTTTAACCTCTTCTGATCTGTCCATTAAAAATGGACACCATGTTTCAGAATTATTAGAAGCCATATTATTGCCCAAATCATTAGCCATTATCAAGATCTGAAGCCATTCACAGTCAGACATTCCAGAAAGTAAAGTACATCATTTAGCAGATAATATAGTAAAAAGGGCTACTCTAAGTGTATTTGAATAAGAAAATCAACCCATTTTTAGCTTTTAAGAAAGCATTTGATTTTGACATAAAATTAGCTCAACATAAAGGTCCAAAAAAGAACAAGAAAATTGGGAAACAAAAGGGGAAACATACTCCTCCAAGACTGGGCTATGGTATGGACCAAATGATCTACCCATACTTCCAACCAAATTACAGTCAACTTTCTGAACTTATGTACATGATTTAACTCATTGGTGCCCTAATAAAATGATTATTTGGGGAAAACAGTATCATTGGAGGCCTTCCCCAACTGTGGATTGGTATCTAGTTATATAATCATTGCCACATCTGCCCAAAACATAATCCAGGGAAACCTTTACATAGCAATCAAAGTCATTTTCTTCTACCTGAAAGCCCCTTCGAGGTAGGACAACTATATTTTATTCAGCTACCACCATCACAAGGATACAAACATATTCTAGTAATGAATTATATGTTTTCTCCTTGGAGAGAAGCATTTCTATGCAGAAGAGCAACAGCATTAGCAGTAAGTAAAATTCTTAGGGAAAATTATTTCAAATTGGGGAGTTTCTCTAGAATTTCATAGCAACAGGGGTACTCATCTTACCGGACAAATAATCCAGTCAATATATAAAATCTAACCTATTCTCCAACATTTCCATTATGCATATTGCCCCCAGTAATCTGGGTTAGTGGAACACACAAACAGAATAATCAAAACTAAATTGGCAAAATAACTGAGGCTTTTAAAATTCCTTCGCCAAAAGCTCTTCCATTGGTTTTGCTTAGCCTAAGATCAATCCCTTTTGATAAATACTAGCTGTCTCCATTTGAAACAGGCAGACCTATGAAATTGACTCCAGGAAACTGTGAATCTATTGTATTAAAAGGATATACATATTTTTTATTGTAATGGCCTTGTAAGGCAGCTAACTAAAAACTGTAATTGAGTAAAAGTTTCCACTGTGAGCTCCTGGAAGACAAAGAACCCAAGGACCAAGGACTTCAACCAGGAGTCTTTGTCTATTGGAAACAGCAGCTTTTTATTTATGTATTTTTTTTAAGCATCTCACTTTGTCACCCAGGCTGGAGTGCAGTGGTGCAATCTAGGCTCACTACAGCCTCAACCTCCTGAGTTCAAGCGATTCTACTGCCTCAGCTCCCTAAAAGTAGCTGGAACTACAGGCACATGCCACCATGCCTGGCTAATTTTTTGTATTTTTTATAGAGATGAGGTTTCGCTATGTTGCCCAGGCTGGTCTCGAACTCCTGGGCTTAAGTGATCCACCCACCTCGGCCTCACCAAGTGCTGGGATTACCAGCGTGAGCCACTGTGCCCAGTCAGAAACAGCATCTTTTAAAGGACTCCCTCCAACCAAGGTGAAATGATCTTATCAAGTGCACCTAACTAACCCTTGTGCTGCTAAACTAAAAGGAATCAATTCTTGGATACTCGTCACCCATTTAAAGAAAGTCACTTTGTCAATTTGGACTTCATCTCAAGCCAGTGATCTAAAATTGAAATTCTCCAGAGCCAACAAGGACAAGAAAAAGACAGCATCTGAGGTAGTCAGCTTTCCCAAGACACTGAACCAGGCCTGTATCTAAATGAACTCTTAATATTGATAATCATAAGAGATGGAGAAGATCATCCTTTGCAAGTTCCCACTAAATTTATTTTCATCCCTTGTTCTTATGTTTTGTTGTTGCTATCACCAGCTCTTGTCTATGAAGCAAATGTCTTCTTGCAATGGGCTCAAGACCATGCTGATAGATTACAGGAAAACATTTGTTGGATACATAGCCTCATGCACCTTTTCAGTGGATCTGGTCAACCATGGTGGGTATTGCCTTTCCAAGGACAAGACGTAATAGAAGACCAGAAATATATCCGTGCTTCTCAAAAGCAATCATCAGTGCTTAATACTTAGTATGACTAAGGAAAACGTACATCACTGGCCTATTGATAATACTTTATAAAGCAAGGGGCATGAGAAGAGATTTTTCAGTAGATAAAACCAGTATGTTAGCTTTTCGTTTTTGTTTTTGTTTTTTAAGATGGAGTCTCCCTCTGTCGCCCAGGCTGGAGTGCAGTGGCGTGATCTCGGCTCACTGCAACCTCCACTTCCCTGGTTCAAGCAATTCACCTGCCTCAGCTTCCTGAGTAGCTGGGATTACATGCACACCATGCCTGGCTAATTTTTGTATTTTTGGTAGAGACAGGGTTTCACCATGTTGGTCAAACTGGTCATGAACTCCTGACCTCAGGCTGTTTGCCTGCCTCAGCCTCCCAAAGTGCTGGGATTACAGGCATGAGCCACCGCGCATGGCCTAAAGCCAGTATGTTAGCTTTAATGCTAGTGCTGCCCCAACTGAAATCAAGTTGTTAACTGAAAAATGAGACAACTTGAATTGGGGATGATACAACACAAATTTGGGACTGTTTTATCTGGCATAACCCTCTCTTTTGGTCAGCTTCATCAGCTTTCTCCCTTATGTTGAGAACAAAAGGAGCAAACTGAAGATACATGGCCCAATAATGAAACCACCTTTGCCACTAGAAATATGGGAAGGAAAACTAAGGAACACTGTATGCACATCATTATATTACAAATAACTGATTGGCATGCCACTGAATGGGCATTGTGTATTTACTGGCTAGCTCCAAATGGACTATATTGGCTGTGTGACATCAATCCATGGCCATGGTTACTCTCAGGATGGTTAGGACAGTATTCTTTGAGCTATGCCCGGGCATAAGGTCTAATAGTTCATACCCTTTCAAAGTCTGCAAATCTTCCTTATTTACAATCTCATTGAATTGTTCTGAATTCTACTGTTAAGATTATTTAGTTTCCATCTTTCTGCCACAACTGGGTATTGAGGATGTCATCTGGCATGTAGAGACCCTAACCAATTACACACACCAAAAGGCCCTAAATGAGAGCCACACAAGTATCTCATTATTGAACAATGAAGTTGGTCCTATGAGAAAAGCTGTATTGTGGAACCATATGGCTTTAGATATACTGCAGCCCAAGGGGAAGCCTGAGCTATCATAAAAATTGAGTCTTATGTCTATAACCCAGATGAATCAGAAAACATCACTAAATTAATGGCTGATATGAAAACCCAAAAAACCAACCTTTGAGATCCAACACTTCTCTGACCTATTGGCCAGGCAGCTGGTTTGGATCTTGGGAAACATGGTAGCAGAAGTTGTTACTTATTCTAGGAATTATCATTTGTTGTGTTTTGTCCTGTTTTTGTCTTACTGCTACTTTGGTATTTGTTTGTAATGGAGTCAACACACAACTGAAAAGACTAAAAAAAAGGTTGCTCAATGAATTACTTTAATTGAAGATGCAGCTGTGTAGCCTGACTCAAGTCACAAAGTCACCTCCTTGCTCTACATGTGGCCTATACTCCATTTGCTTTATAGTCTGACAAGTTCTCCTTGCCATGGGACATGACTGTCTAGCAATAAGCCTTCCTAGCAATGGAAGACTGAGCTCCTGAAAATAAAAGAAGCCAAAACCATTTGAGTTTACCTATGATGGTTTCTTCAAATGATATTGATCAAAAGGGGAAAATGCAAATAATTTAAACTTAAAGCTGTTGTAACTTTAAATTATTTTGAGCCTTGAAAGGATTGTGGCTATGTGGCCTGAGTCATGTAGCATGCAGTTGCATCTTCTGTTTTTTCCTGTAAATGATCAGGAAAGGTCTTGTGGCACCAGGGATAAGATCCCCTCAGATCATCACCCCTTCTCACAGAATGCAGAACTGATCTTCTTTGAAACGTAGCAAATTGTAACCAATCAAATTGCCATGACATAGGTACTGACCCTGTATGAAAAATGTTGCAACCCTGTTAACTGCCTATATAAGTGAAACCTCAACTTTCCCACTTTGGAACACTAACCCCATTTCTTTGAAACCTGTGTTTCCTATGTGACTATCCTCAAGTTTCACACTTGAATAAATGCTATACTTAATCACATTTTCTGAATCTCATTATTTAAAGTTGACAATGACATAACTAATGCAAATAAAAAATGTAATGGCTTTTCAGCCAATCTGGACAACAATATGGAGGTTCCTCAAAAAGTTACAAATACAACTACCATATGATCCAGCAATCATATTATTGGGCATTTATCCAAAGGAAACAAAATCAGTATGTCAAAGAGGTATCTGCACCCCATGTTCATTCCAGCACTATTCACAATAGCCAACATATGGAAATACATAATAGCCAACATATGTTGTTGCATCCAACAATAGATAATAAAGAAAATGTGGTATATATACACAATGAAATACTATTCAGCCTGAAAAAGAATAAAATCCTGTCATTTTTGGCAACATGGATGGAACTGGAAGACATTATGTTATATGAAGTAAGCCAGGAACAGAAAGTTAAACACTGCATATACTCACTCATATTTGGATGCTAAAAAAAAATTGATCTCATGGAAGTAAAAAGTGGAACAGAAAATATTAAAAGTTGAGAAGGGGAGGAGAAAGAGAGGGATAGAGAGAGATTTCTTAAACGCTACTAAATTACAGCTATATAGGAGGAGTAAGTTCTAGTGTTCTATATCACTGCAGGATGACTATAGTTAACAATAACATATAGTTTCAAATAACTAGAAGGAGGATATTGAATGTTTCCAACACAAAGAAATGATAAATGTTTTAAATGATAGGTACACTAATTACCCTGGTAAGATCACTATATATTATATGTATCAAAACATCACTATGTATCCCATAAATATGGACAATTATATGCTGATTAAAAAGCTAAACTAAAATAAAAAATATAAAAAAATAAGGATTCTGCAAAATACTCTAAAAACATTTAGTGGCTTTATAAAGAAGGTTAAGGAGGAATCAAGAGCATTATATTCTCAATCACATCTATTGAATTTGGTAACAGTGATATTTTTTATGGAAGTGAAAACACTCCAAAACATTCTCAATTCTTTGGGTGACATTGTTTATATGCCTGAGAAAAGAATGAAAAAATTTTCAAAATATTTGTTAGTGAACAAAGTATAATATGTAGGGAGTAGCAGTTTACAGTAAACACATTGGACGGAATTTTACCTATATTATCTGCTTTGACAGACTAGTTTCCTGCAACTATTAAAATAATGGAAGTTTTATGAATTAATTTTTTTTAAACCAAAGGTGGCTAGAGAATTGAATGATCTGCTGACATCATCTCTAATTTATTTATCTTTTTAAAATCGTCTGTTGTGTGCTGTTCCAGCAAGTTTCACTAGAGAGCTTCAAAGTAGAACTTTAGGTATTGTTTTCTGACGGCAAAAGAAAGCAGCAACATTTCACTGTTAAGCCTATAGGAAAAATTACTGCCTAAAAAAGGATTTGGATAGATAATAAAAATCCTTAATTTATGGCAAGTACTTTACTAAAAGCTGTTACATATTTTTTCATTTAATTCTCTCAGTAACCCTATTAACCTTACAGGTGACGAAACTGAAGCACAGAGAGGTTAAATAATTTTTCCCCAAGATCAATCAACCAAGCAAGTAGAGGCAGAATTTAAACTCAGTCTGATAAAACTGCTACCCACATAGTACTGCCACTGAGCCATTACGCCCCAGGAAAACAAATTAAAACAAAGAAACAAACAAAAACCACTATGTTATTGTAGCAAACAAAATGAAACAAAAACAACCTCAGTGATTCAAAGTAAAAAAACAAAACAACAACAAAAAAACTTCCATTCAATGTGGACAACAGATTTAAAGTACTTTATCAATGTTACATTTTCTGAAATTAATAAATGTACTGTGGTTATGTAAAAGCATGTCCCTATTTTTAGGAAGTGTGTAGTGAAGTATTTAGGGATAATAGGGCATAGTGTATTTAACTTATTCTCAAATGGTTCAAATTATATATATATATATATATGAATAAGCAGAGAGACAAAGTATAAAGCAAATGGGGCAAAAAATAGGTTAAACTGAGTAAAGAGTATACGGGTGTTCTCTGGACTATTGTTGCAACTTTTCTGTAAATTTAAAATTATTTCCAAATTTTCAATCTTAAAAAAACTTCCATATAGAGAAGAAAATTTCCCTATGGGGAAAATTACTATCATTACTGTATTAGTTTGCTAGGGCTGCAATAACAAAGTACCACAGACTGGGTGACTTAACAACAGAACATTTTCTCACAGTTCTGGAGATGAGAAGTGCCAGATCCAGATGTCATCAGGATCGATTTATTGAGGCCTCTATGTTTGGCTTATAAATTGCTATCTTTTCCCTCTGTCTTCATGTGGTCTTTTCTCTATTTGTGCCCTAATCTTTTCTTCTTGTAATGAGACCAGTCATAATGGATTAGGACTCACCTTAATGACTTCATTTAACGTTAATTACCTCCTTAAGGGTCCTATATCATTCTGAGGTGCTGGGGATTAAAACCTCAATATATGAATTTTGTGGAGACAATTCAGCCCATAACAATTACCATTCAGGTAATTTTCTCTTAATTGTTGGAAGACACAAAATGAACATATATCGTGACCAGCCTGACCAACATGGAGAAATCCTGTCTCTACTGAAAATACGAAATTAGCCAGGCGTGGTGGTGCATGCCTGTAGTCCCAGCTTCTAGGAGGGTGAGGCAGGAGAATTGCTTGAACCCGGGAGGTGGGGACTGTAGTGAGCCGAGATCGCACCATTGCATTACAGCCTGGGCAACAAGAGCAAAACTCCATCTCAAAAAAATAAAATAAATAAAATGAACACACATTACTAAACATTAGAATACAGAACTCAAGATTAATATTTTCCAGAGAATTATTAGCAAAATGAAAAAATATTTCACAATTACTACTTAAATGGAGTAAGTTTTTAGATACTGTGATATCTAAATACATACAAGTTCACAGATAAGATATACCTCAAAAGTTTGATTTCACTGGAAATACCAAAGTTCAATTTCCATGACCATATTAAGTACATTATTGATTTTGGCTATTTGTTTATTCAGCATGCTATTCATAACAATTTTCCCTATATATCTTCTACATATTGCTTTGGTAAACCTGTATAGCAATAAACATCTAGTCTGTGTTGTCTAAAAGAATTCATACTGCACCATAGGAGAAGACTCACTGGGCTGGTACTAATGTCCATCAAGCAAGAATTAGTAACCAAAAAGATTAATTCTAAAGGACTCGGTAATACTGCAGATAATTTGCTTCATAAGCTGAGAAATGTAGGATGCTTTCTTACTATTATGAACTAAAATTCATCTATAATTGAAATTTCTCTATATATTTAAAAAATTTATCTTTAAGGTCCTAACTTATAAGTAGGTCCTAAAACTTGCTACAAAATTTCTGGTCTGATAATTCCAACATCCCTGCCATATCTAGTTATGATACTTGCTCTCTCTCTTCAAACTGTGTTTTTGCCTTTTAGTATGTCTTGTAATTTTTCTTAATAGCCAGACATGATGTACTGGGTAAAAGGAATTGCTATAAATAGGCCTTTAGTAATGTGGTAGCAAGATGTGGAGGAAGGAAAAGCATTCTATAGTCCTATCATTAGGTTTCTGTCTTTCATTGAGCCTGTAACTCCAGACTGTGAACTTCATGTTGCTTCTCAGTCTACCCCACTCCTTAGCCCTTTGTTGGGGCAGGATGTATAGAGTGGGCTGGAGTTGGGTATGCAGCTTATCCCAGGTCAGTTAGGCTCTAACAAAACCCTAGCAGGTTAGATTCTATTTAATTAACTAGCTTCTCCTTAGGGGAGACCTTGTTAAGAAGAGCAAAGTGTTCTGGTGTATTTCCACATGGTTCCTTTTCCCCTTTCCCTTCCAGAAGCACATGGGGATTTTTCTTTGATATTCACTGTGCGAATTTGATAGAGCTCTTGGAGGTAAAACTCACAAAAGTGTCAGAGCACCCATATGACTGGGTTCCCCTAAAGTTTTAACTCTCAGAGTTGTCTGCACTTGAGTTTCCAGGAATACATCAATTACAATTCAGATTTCCCTACCTTGATACTGGTACCTGCAGAGGTTGCTACTTGTGGGTTTCTGCTTTACTAAGCTTTGATTCTCTATTTTCACCTGTTGGTATCTCCAATTTTGTGAACAGCAGTTTGCCCTGTGACCTCATGTTATACCATTTTAAATAATTTATCTCACTTGGTTGAAAATCGTGAACCATGAGACAAAATACTAGAAACAGAATTCAGCAGCATATTAAAATAATTATACACCATGACTCAATGGGACTTATTCCTGAACTGTAAGGATGGCTCAACACATGAAAAATCAAACAATGTAATGCACCACATTAACAAAATGAAGGAAAAAACCCACATGATCATCTCAATTGATGTTTGACAAAATTCAAAAAACCCTGTAATGATAAAAACACTAAAAAAAACTAAGAATAGAAGGCAACTGCCTCACTATAGTAAAAGTCATATATTAAAAAGCCACAAAAAGCACTATATTCGATGATGAAAAGACTAAAAGCTTTTCCTCTAAGATTGGGAACAAGGCAAGGTTGCCTGCTTGTCTACTTCTATTCTACAGAGTGCTGGAAGTAATAGTCAGAGAAGTTAGGCAAGAAAAAGAAGTAAAAGGCAACCAAATTAGTAAGAAAAAAGTAAAATTATCTCTTTACAGATAATATGATCCTGTATGTAGAAAATCCTAAAGATTACAAACACACACACACACGTTAGAACTAACAAATTCGGCCGAGTGTGGTGGCTCACACTTGTAATCCCAGCACTTTGGGAGGCCGAGGCGGGCGGATCACCTGAAGTTGAGAGTTCAAGACCAGCCTGACCAACATGGAGAAACCCTGTCTCTACTAAAAATACAAAATTAGCTGGGCATGGTGGCTCATGCCTGTAATCTCAGCTACTCGGGAGGCGGAGGCAGGAGAATCGCTTAAACCTGGGAGACGAGGTTGCAGTGAGCAGAGATCATGCCATTGCACTCCAGCCTGGGCAACAAGAGTGAAACTCCGTCTTAAAAAAAAAAAAAACTAACAAATTCATCAAAGTGGCAGGATACAAAGTCAACACACAAAAATCAGTTGCATTTCTATTCACTAAATGTGAACAATCTGAAAAGGAAATTAAGAAAACAATTCTATTTATAGCAGCACCAAAAAGAATAAAATACTCAGGTATTAACCAGAGAAGCAATACAATGAAAACCACTACAACATTTTTGAAAGACATTAAAGAAGACATAAACAAAAGACATTCCATGTTCATGAATTGAAGGGGTTAATATTGTTCAGATGTCAATACTATCCAAAGTGATATGCTGATTTAATGCAATCTCTATCAATATCCAAATAATGGTTTTTGTAGAAATAGACAAACTCATCCTAATATTTATATGGAATTTCAAGGGACTCCAAATAGCCAAAATAATCCTGAAAAGGAAAAACAATGCTGGAGGAGTCACACTTCACATTTCTTTTCTTTTTTTGGGACGGAGTCTCACTCTGTCATCCAGGCTGGAGTGCAGTGGTGCGATTCGGCTCACTGCAACCTCTGCCTTCCAGGTTCAAGTGATTCTTGTGCCTCAGCCTCCTGAGGAATAGCTGGGATTACAGACGTGTGCCATCACACCCAACTAATTTTTGTATTTTCAGTAGAGATGGCGTTTCACCATGTTGGCCAGGCTGGTCTTAAACCCCTGACCTCAGGTGATCCACCCACCTCAGCCTCCCAAAGTGCTGGGATTACAGGGGTGAGCCACCATGCCTGGACACACTTTCTGATTTCAAAAGTTACTACAAAGCTACAGTAATCAAAGCAGAATAGTACTGACATAAAGACAGACACATACGTAGAACAACAAAATACAATAGGGAGTCCAGAAATGCATCCTTGCATATACGGTTAAGTGATTTTTGACAAGGGTGTCAAGACCATTCAGTGGAGAAAAAGACAGTCTTTTCAACAAACGGATCTGGGAAAACTGGATATCCACATGCAAGAGAATGAAATTGGACCTTACCTAATACTATATGCTAAAATTAACCCCAAATGGCTCCATGACCTAAATGTAATACCTAATACTATAAAATTATTATTTAAAAAAACATAAGTCAAGAAAGAAGAAAGCAAAACCTTGGATGCAGCAATGCTTTCTTAGATATGACACCAAAGATACAGGCAACAACAAAAAAATAGACAAACTGGACTCTATGAAAATTTAAAAATTTTGTGCATCAAAAGACACTATCAACAGAGGAGAAAGACAACCCACAAAATCAGAGAACATATTTGCAAATCATATACATGACAAGGAGTTAACACAGAACTCAACAATATAAAAACCAAACCACCCGATTAAAAAGTGGGCAAATGACTTGAATAGACATTTCTCCAAAGAAGATATACAAATGGTAGGCTAAGCGTGGTGGCTCATGCCTGTAATCCCAGCACTTTGGGAGGCCAAGGCAGGCAAATCACAAGGTCAAGATATCGAGACCATCCTGGCCAACATGGTGAAACCCCATCTCTACTAAAAATATAAAAATTACCTGGGTGTGGTGGCATGCACCTGTAGTCCCAGCTACTCAGGAGGCTGAGCCAGGAGAATCGCTTGAACCCAGGAGGTGGAAGTTGCAGTGAGCCAAGATCATGCCACTGCACTCCAGCCTGGTGACAGAGTGAGACTCTGTCTCAAAAAAAAAAAAAAAAAAGATGTACAAATGGTCATAAAGCACATTTTAAAAAAAGTTCAATATCACCAATCATTAGGAAAACACAAATCAAAATTATAATGAGGTACATACTAACTAGGATGGCTACTATCAGAAAAACAGAAAATAACAATCATTGGCAAGGATGTGGAGAAATCAGAACCCTGTGCACTGCTGAAAATGTAAAATAGGGGTTCCAAGATGACCAAATAGGAACAGCTCCAGGCTGCAGCTCCTAGCGTGAGCAACACAGAAGATGGGTGATTTCTGCATTTCCAACTGAGGTACTGGGTTCATCTCACTGGGGCTTATCAGACAGTAGGTGCAGCCCACGGAGCAGGACAGGGCATCGCCTCACCCAGGAAATGCATGGGGTCAGGGAATGCCCTTTCCTATCAAAGGGAAGCCATGGGGACACTCCCAGCCTAATACTGCGCTTTTCCAATGGCGTTAGCAAATGGCACACCAGGAGATCATATATCACGCCTGGCTTGGAGGGTCCCACGTGCATGGAGCCTCACCCACTGCAGCACAGCAGTCTGAGATTGAACTGCAAGGCAGCAGCAAGGCTGGGGGAGGGGTGTCCGCCACTGCTGAGGCTTGAGTAGGTAAACAAAGCGGTTGGGAAGTTTGACCTGGGTGGAGCCCACAATAGCTCAAGGAGGCCTGCCTGCCTCTATAGGCTCCACCTCTGGGGGCAGGGCATAGCTGAACAAAAGGCAGCAGAAACTTCTGTAGACTTAAACGTCCCTGTCTGACAGCTTTGAAAAGAGTAGTGGTTCTCCCAGCATGGAGTTTGAGATCTGAGAACAGACAGACTGCCTCCTCAAGTGGGTCCCTGACCCCTGAGTAGCCTAACTGGGAGACACCTCCCAGTAGGGGCCGACTGACACCTCATACAGCCGGGTGCCCCTCTGAGATGAAGCTTCCAGAGGAAGGATCAGGCAGCAACATCTGCCATTCTGCAATATTTGCTGTTCTGCAGCCTCCGCTGATGATACCCAGACAAACAAGGTCTGGAGTGGACCTCCAGCAAATTCCAACAGACCTGCAACTGAGGGTTCTGACTGTTAGAAGGAAAACTAACAAACAGAAAGGACATCCACACCAAAACCCCATCTGTACATCACCATCGTCAAAGACCAAAGGTAGATAAAATCACAAAGATGGGGAGAAACCAGAGCAGAAAAGCTGAAAATTCTAAAAATCAGAGTGCCTCTTCTCCTCCAAAGGAACGCAGGCAGAAAAGCTGAAAATTCTAAAAATCAGAGTGCCTCTTCTCCTCCAAAGGAACGCAGCTCCTCGCCAGCAACAGAACAAAGTTGGATGGAGAATGACTTTGACAAGTTAAGAGAGGAAGGCTTCAGATGATTGGTAATAACAAACTACTCTGAGCTAAAGGAGGATGTTTGAACCCATCGCGAAGAAGCTAAAAACCTTGAAAAAAGATTAGATGAATAGCTAACTAGGATAAACAGTGTAGAGAAGTCCTTAAATGACCTGATGGAGCTGAAAACCATGGCACGAGAACTACGTGATGAATGCACAAGCTTCAGTAGCTGATTTGATCAAGTGGAAGAAACGGTATCAGTGATTGAAGATCAAATGAATGAAATGAAGCGAGAAGTTTAGAGAAAAAACAGTAAAAAGAAACGAACAAAGCCTCCAAGAAATATAGGACTACATGAAAAGACCAAATCTACGTCTGATTGGTGTACCTGAAAGCGATGGGGAGAATGGAACCAAGTTGGAAAACACTCTTCAGGATATTATCCAGGAATACTTCCCCAACCTAGCGAGGCAGGCCAACATTCAAATTCAGGAAATACAGAAAATGCCACAAAGATAATCCTTGAGAAGAGCAACTCTGAGACACATAATTGTCAGATTTACCAAAGTTGATATGAAGGAAAACATGTTAAGGGCAGCCAGAGAGAAAGATTGGGTTACCCACAAAGGGAAGCCCATCAGACTAACAGCGGATCTCTTGGCAGAAACTCTCCAAGCCAGAAGAGAGTAGGGGCCAATATTCAACATTCTTAAAGAAAAGAATTTTCAACCTGGAATTTCATATCCAGCCAAACTAAGCTTCCTAAGTGAAGGAAAAATAAAATTCTTTACAGACAAACAAATGCTGAGAGATTTTGTCACCACCAGACCTGCCTTACAAGAGCTCCTGAAGGAAGCACTAAACATGGAAAGGAACAACCGGTACCAGCCACCACAAAAATATGCCAAATTGTAAAGATCATCAATGTGAGGAAGAAACTGCATCAACTAACGAGCAAAATATCCAGCTAACA